>NC_041384.1:589173141-589251861 GCF_002162155.2 Triticum dicoccoides | reverse complement strand
CCCCCACACACACACACAAAGAACTTTGTCAAGCTCGGCCATTGGCGCCGAACAAACCCACCAAAAAGGTAACTAACCTCGTGACAAATGCATTGTAGACTCCCAATGACTTTTGAGTTCTCGGCGACGACCATTTTGGGACATAATTAGAGTTGTGTGACGTTTACAATGTGTGACATATGTCTTCACTGTCAATATGTGGTTGAAGATTACACTTATCTAATGAAGAAAAAAGTAATTAAACTACACCAAAATCTTGATGGTGGTTCTCATCGCCCCCTGGTGCAGAATAGGCCTCCGGTCACTCCTTCAACTCCGCCGGCTGATAGGTTTTCCCGTCGCTTGTCTTCTCTCGACTCCCTTGTCTAAAGTTGTTACCGATCTTTAATTTATCACCCATTCACACGTAATTTGTAGGACAGGAACAACACATATATCATGGCGGTATATATGTAATTTTACGCAAAATATTTAACCATGCGATCCTGGATGAATGATAACGTAACAACAACAGTAGCCAACATCCAGTGCAAAAGAAAGGAAAAAATAATACAAAAATGTATCCTCTCAAAACAGGATGGAAGGGACTAAGGGAGTCTATGATGTATGTTAACCACACCCGCGTGCTTACCTAGTTACCTTGTCAGTGACGACACAACACACACCACCTTCATCTTTGACTTGCCTGCAAAGAAAAACACATGTTCACAGTGTCAATTTATCCACACATGACACATCCAATTAATTACTAGTATAATGCCCGTGCGTTGCCACGGGCTTTTGAAATATTTCGCTGGAATTACGTAAACATAATGCATGTTAAATTTTATATATAAAGAAAGATAGCATGGGTACAATCGAGTAATAATTTAAATCCACTTCACTTGCAATGTAAATCGATAACAAAAAGTCAATTTGGCCATGCATACATATAAAACGATGATCTACCTAAAAATCAGTTACAAATTAAGATTTATTTAATGCGCTTAAGAAATTCTCTCACAATATCAGAAATGTTGTATTTATCTTCATTGACACAATATTTGAGCAAGTATAATAAAAACGTCTTCCTCAACTCGTACCCATCATGCACAAGCAATATATGCAATTAGCATGAATCCTTCAGGTTGAAGGTCTTAATATGTGTAACAGGGAATACTCACTGTATAAATCAGAAACTAATTCTTTACCATTCCACCATATCATAACAAAAAAATAGCCAAAAAATCTCTGCAATTTGCTAAATTAATATTATCTTGAATATATAGTGATAATGCAAATAAAATGTATTAGTATGGTCATGATGCATGTTAGTTCCAAGGGAGTGCCTTTGCGATTAACTAACAAGAAATTTATGTTTTAGTTGAACTCGCTTGTCGCTGGTCTTCCTCCAATTTTTTGTGTTCTCTCTTCACTCGTCGATCCAACCACTTCCACTACACCCCACTTCAGAGCATCGACATCCTGGCACCCCAAACCGTCCCTATACGCACGGTCGAATGGACCGGTCACTAACAACTATGATGTCTGAACCTCCGCCTAGTTGTTAGTGCAATGTGCGTATGCTTCAGAGATAGCAATTTCGAAGGCAACATGCATGTGCTTTCACCTCTGAAAGAGCTATAGAATATACTGACTTACCTATGTGCACTTTCTAAATCAGGCGAAAATTTTTTATTTCTATCGGCAATATAAAAAACTTAATATTAGGTCAAATTGAATAATACAGCAGAATTGCCATTTCAAAATTTTCATCCATCACTGAATACAAAATGAAGGGACAATGTCCACTACCATGCAAATATGTTGACCATGGGATATTTAGGCTGGCATATATGAGAAACCAAAGCTACAAAATGACTCAGTATGTTAGGGATAGATAAAAAATACTGTAAAAGGGATAAAAACAAATCCGCAGCAACTCACAACCCTATGAACTCGTATTCTCAGGGAGCAAGCGAGTGAAGCCGCCACGGCAGGCTAGCACCGAGGGACAAGGGTGACAACTGCCTCCCCATCCAGTGCCTAGTGATTCTGCCGGTGCCACTTTCATCATGAGCCCACCAATACCACTCGTGTGTTGTAGAGAAACTATGAATTGAAATTATCATCGAAAGCAAGAAAATAAAAATGTTCCTCTCCTCTCCCCTCCCTCGTGTGAAATACCCAATTCATGGTTGCCTCACTACATTCAGCGTAGCTCGGATGTGCAATGTTCTCCTCCAACGCTTAACAAATTCATCATAGCTCACATCTGGACGGGCCTTGCGGGTTGAAGAAAAAAATCCAAACCTAAACAAAAACAACAAATTGAGGACAACTTACAAGGTAAAAGCGAGGAAGCACACACCTACATGCTCAAACAGAATAAAAGATGCAACTACACTATATAATTTGGGAAATGCTTACCATCACCCAGCGGATCGCAGTGGCCGCGTCCGCCACCTTCCCTGTGTGACACGTGTCCAATTGAGGGCGAGCATACCATCCTTCATCGAACACGCTTCTGCAACAAGTGCTATGTTTCTGAAACAGACGCGATGTTGCAATGGACTATGACGGTTTATGTTTTGCAACAAAATCTCTGTTGCAGAAATTTTTCTGCAACAAGACCTTAGTTGCAAAAATTGCAAAACAAACTCAGGTAAAAAAGAAAAAATTGCAACAAAACATCTGCTGCAACAAGACTCGTGTTGCGAAAATAAAATAATTTTGCAACAAAGTATGTGTTGCAATGGTGAAGACGCATTCAGCCGCTCCATGCAACACATCATTTTGGCTAGCGACCCGGCTGATCTGTTAAAAAGATCAGCCGGCGGACGCGTAGCACGCCCCATATAATTCACTCATTAAAGGAGGCATCACTCACTGTTCAAGTCTTAGATGTAATTTAGATCGGACAATAATAATGCAACTTGCACATTGAATTTATGGAAATTGAGACAAAACAATATGCACTAAGAAGTTTCGAAAATTCAATATGGGTCATACTACTATATAGTCATATTATCTGCATCGTCGGTCCTTATAGGGATTTGCCATCAAAGGGTGTAATGAGCCGTATTGATATAGGGTAGGCGCTTTATGTACAGTGTTTCTGACATGGAACAGTCATCATTTATTGATGGACCTATCATGCTGGTACTCTATGGTCTCGCTGTTTACCACTTTTCATAGACCGGCTTACACACGTTCTTGGTCCGGCTCCCAGGCGTACGATGGAAGCCAGGGCAGGCGGGACTGGGATCCAGTGACTGCATTCACAGCAACATGCGCCCAGTCCAGCCATCCAAACATTGGCGCAAGTGAAAACAACCCCCACTTTTCTTTTTGACATGAAAACTGCCCAACACTTGACGCTCAGGCATTCAGCGCAACAGAACATAAAGGAGAGACTCGGCCATTAGACATACAAACAACAATTTGTGTTCGAGTCATTAAAGAGTACAAACAACATTTATATATTCAGTACTACCGAATTTGATACATTAAAATTTAGACTTAGCAGTCCTTAACACATCAAAAAATAGCAGTCCTGTATGTTGTACCAAATCATCAATATTTAGGCCCCATTCGGCAATGCGCCGGCTCCTTGAAATCCGTGGATCTGTGGAGCATCGTTTCGCCCGCTCCAAGACTTTTCACTGCAGCTCCGTCCGCTCCCGGAGCGGAGCAGTGGAGCGGATGGACACCGAATGGGGCCTTACACTCAGAAAACCCATTCATCACAAGAAATTTCAGAAGCACTTAGTTAGAATTCAGTACCACTTGTCATTGACATATTAGAAGCACTTAGTTAAAATTCAGTACCGCTTGTCATTGAAATTCAGAAGCACTAAAAATTCATATTCTGGCCAAGTGCTACTATTGATCTCGTTGCTAAACAATACAAGAAGATAAGCACGGATGTGAAAAAAGGAAAGCATTGGAACCTCTCTAACTTGGAATGCATGCTGCCATCAGTACATATACATGATTGGGCTTTATGTGGAAACATGAGCAGAGAAGATACTTCAGTTATTTGAAATTGATGCGAGTCAAGGATATTTTTTAAAGTAGGATATGCCAAATAAATGAAAGGATGCTGCAGATATGCACTTTTATTAAGACTAAGACAAGCTGTCAGGCGGTACATTTAGAGCGTCGACCCTGCCCTGCCCGCCGGCATGGTTCGCCATCGCAGGCATCACTTTCCCGTCCAGCTCGCACTCACCGGCTGCCTCTCCCGCGACCCGCTACACAACTACGGGGCTCCTGCTTCCATGAAAACGCAATATAATTTATATTCACCAAGAAGCAACAGAAGTAAGATCACTACATTGCATCCTAGTATGATGAACCATTTATGCCGAGATACATACGGAGCAACACATAGGTTAAAGTTAAATCTAGCAATATAGTACACTTGGCACCGGGTAAACCACAGATTAAACAATGTGGTAGATAGTTGTTTACTTGAATGCTGACAGAAGTATACCAAGTAACAAAGCTAGTTACTAGCAAAGCTCAATGCCTCCAAACCAAAGTTTAACTCCTAATACGAAATGTCTCCGAATCAAGCTAGTTGTGGCCAAACTTTGGAACCTGAAAAAATGGAGTGGAAAGCAAAATTAGGAAATGCAAGAGAAAGAAAGTAACATAGGATAAAATGACCTCATTGCTCCAAACATATACAGTACTGCTAAGAAATCTCCTTATTAGTTCTTTTTATAGAATTAGCCCATTGATGAGATAAAGATACTAAATATAGTTATTTCTTACAATAATCTCTGGAAGATTAGTATTACACCAAATGTTGCCAAGAAACATATACACCAGGAGAAATGGTTCTGTTTTAGAGAACTAACCGAACAAAGAGACTTCAACTAATAAAGTAGCACATAATCCGTGATGTAATCCGTAGCCACACACTTATGCCACCTTAGCTCTACCCTATTAGTGAAATAAAAGATGACATATTTTTAAACTTAATTATTATCACATCAACAAAGAAAAAAAAGTAATTTACTACTCCCTCCATCCCAAAATAAGAGTCGCTGAAACTCATCATGCAACGGAGGAAGTACTATAGTTTAGCACGTTTCTCTTTCACAAGTATAGCAGTTGAATAATGCGCAGCAATCTGAAATCCTTCACTTACAAAGAAAGAGGGAAGACATAATACATGCTTGTTAGCTCACCCATACACAGATGAGTCAGTGATGAAGTGGATTGCCAAAAAGAACATACGGGGAATAATCATATCCATGTGTGGCATACTCAGCTCCACCCTTTCTCATCACTATCTTTGGTCACTATATTTGCTAGCACCACACCAGAAGTATGAAATTCCTCACGTTGAATACCTATAAACAAAAGGAGAAATAGGAGGTTATGTCAGCGACCAATCGAAATCATCGAAACTTCAGCACATCAGTACAATGTGTTGTAGATATTTGATTAATGGATGCAATCAACTTACGCATATTTCTTCATCTTCGGATTCAGGGGTGCAGGTCCTGGATGGATTCTGTGGTGCGCCTCTATGGTCAATGCAAGCTGCGGGGAAAGAAAAGTTGAGATGTGATATCTTCAGACCAAGAACTACAATTACAGGTTCAGATTTGCTTCAAATCATTTAGGCGCAACCAAGAATACCGAGATTAAACGTTCGCTTGTAGCCCTTGATGAATCTCAGGATCTTCTCGTTGAAATCGAAGTCGGGGTTCCAGATCAGGGACCCATACCCGAAGACCCGCACCACCATCTTGTTGTTTGTTTCCCCTGCAGACAACAACAAACTGAGCGCACAAGAAGCCATTCCCCTTCCTCGAACAATAATGTCAACATCGCCCCCAAACCAAAAGCCCCAAAACAGTTCAACAAAATCCCCCCAAAAAGGTACATGTAGGGGTAGGTGGATTCGGTTACCTAGCACACCAGAAAGAATGCCGCTGGTGGGTCAGCGGCGCGCGAGGAGGAGCATGATGGGGATTTGGCTCCTCTTACCTCACCCGCGTCTCCTCTCCTCCGCCTGCAGTCTTCTCTCGTCGGATGGATAGATAGGGGTTTCTGGTCGGAGAGGGGGGAGAAGAAGACAGTGGCCTTCTCTCATCTCCTCCACCATGGTCTCCTCTCCCCGGTTCACGCCCACGCCCATCGGCTCCCTTGCGGCGCTCGTCCTTGTTGCCCGCGCCGCAGCCAAGGCCACGCCCTGCCAAGATGATACAACAATAAGAAGCCAGGGGGTGAATCATTATCCTTTAGCAGGGACACCATGATGTTTCAGCGTCTTGTCATTGCATTGAACAGGAAAGAACCTTCTTAGCAAAGGTGCATCGCTATTACCTTCGGCGGAGCGAATATTGCCACTGAACAACACTCATGGTGCAAGATAGAAATATTATTAAACGGTAAGCTAGTTCAAGTGATCATGAATAGCAAGGGAAATGGCGTGTTTTATCACTGATATTATATAGTTGAAATCTCAGTGCACATCACATATATATTTTCTAGCAATACCAAGCTTGATCTCAAATAGAACATATCCACATTACCCTCGGGATAACTGAACAACAATACCTGACTATGGGTCACCCAGTTGAATCCATCCATCTTGGCACCAAAATTGAAAGTTCCAGGTAGCTCCAGCTTGCCAAATAAAAACAGAATGATTATGATTTATGCACCTAGATGATATCCCTCTGCAGATCATGATCGTTATACTGTACCTGTTGCCAACTTTGCTAGCCACATCATAGAAATTAACACCTAAAGGGTTGAAGCACAAAATATTCAGTACTTACTATGAGTAAAGGAAAATCATAAGAAATTATATCTATGGACTTGCAAAGACAATCAAGAGCAACGGCTGATGTGAAAGCTTACACTGGGTGTATACACGACTCATCTTTTTCCACCAAATTGTCAGTGATAGCACAAACATTTGTAATTTGGAACTAACTGGACAGAAAAATAGGATGCAAATTTATGTCCTCTTGCATGAAACATATAGTTACAGCTGCAAAAATCATGTCATGGAATAGAAGCTACCATTAATCATGTTAGTGCAAGAGGCCACAAACATGCTACCTAGATACACCCTTTGGATCACCCTGGTAGCAGCCAAGCCCTCTGCCGTTCCGCCATAAGGAGATGAGATTCTTATATCTTTTATGCTTCTGAAAAAAATTATAAAAGGCCGACAGATCAAACCATCATATATATGACCATTTCAGTTTCAATAATTTATTGATTCTCTTAAAATTAAATGATGTCTCGTCATCTTGTGTTTGCTTAAATATATAATTAATAGCCAGGGATTAGAGGCGGGATGTATAAAAAAATTAAAGCTTGGCTCTTGCACAGTCATTACCAGTTGCATGGACAGCAGTGGACAGAAAGCTAGATAAGCAGGATGCCGCTTTGCAAGCTTACTCGTGCATCAATGAACCGTTGAAGAAGTGAAATCTATCCACATACCCAGGTCGCAAGCTTACTTGTGCATCAATGAACCATTGAAGAAGTGAAATCTATTCACATACCTAGGTCGCAAGCTTACTCCTGCATCAATGAACCGTTGAAGAAGTGAAAACTATCCACATACCCAGGTCGCTTTGCAAGCTTACTCGTGCATCAATAAACCGTTGAAGAAATGAAATATATACACATACCAAGGTCTATGACAGGAGCCTAGAGAGGCCATCTAGTACTGTCACCAAGGGGAGATCACTTCTTGTCGAGATCGATTGAGCCTCTTCTCGAGCTCCCGGGTCCCGATGTGTCCTGTCTTCCTCAATCTCACTGCACCATTCCTCTCCCCTTGCGGCATCCTCTCTGCTGCATAAATCATATATTGCATTTGCAGCAATATAAATGCCATTCTCAGTACTCCACAGCTTACAGTAGTAAAATATCTAGCTGATTCTCTACGGTTCATTTACTTGAGAACTGCTGACAGAATTGAATACTGGAGAGTAGCTAAAATCGAAAGAAGAGAAGGAACAAGGATGTACACGCCTGCTGGAAAGTACCTAAAACTGAAAGAAGAAAAGGAGCATGGATGTACACACATGTTAGGCTCCCTCTTCTCCAAGCTCGCACCTGCACCTTCTTCTCTCTACCTCTCCTCCTCCCTGAATCTTCCTCTTTCTCTCTTTTCTACCAGGGAAAACTAAAGCCCCGCCATGGCTTGGAGCTCTCCCTGCCAGCCATGGAGACCCGCCTCTACCTGCAAGGAATTCACACCGCCGCACCAGATCACTCCGTCTCACGCGCCCGTCCGCCGTCGCTCAGGTCCGGGGAGCTCCTGCCTAGGTCGCTGGATCCCTCGATCCGGCCTTCATCGTCGTCACCGACGACCCCCGCCTGGATACCTCGCTCGGTGAGCCCCGCCTCGCCGCCCGCCTTCAGATCAACCAGATCCGTGGAGAAGGCCGAGGTGAGCTCCTCCATGGAACCGACAGCATCGGTTGTGGCCACGGCCAGATCCGTGGAGAACGACGACGGGAGGTCGGGGAGGAAGAAGAATGGTGACGGTGGAGGTCTCCCTTTGTCGATCTAGGAGGAGATCGATGGAGGTTGAGGGTTGGCGGCAGCGATGGAGAGGAGGGCGTCGGTGGTGGCCATGGCCGAATCACGGAGGAGGGGCGGCGATGGTGACGTCTTGTGGAGGAGGACGGAGAGGGCAACGGCGTCGTCGTGAGGTGGAGAGCCAGATCGGTGATTGGGGTGCGGCGGCGGGTGCGGCTGGAGGCGGGGAGACGAGGGGTAGCTAGGAGGCTGGAGGCGGGGAGGGACGGAGCCACGTTCGTGCGGGCAAGCACATCGAGCGCATCGAGGGCACGAGGGATCGATCCCAGGGACGAAAAAAAACAGAGGTGGGAGGATGACGAAAATAAACCAGCAAAAATAAACCGTCTCGGCTGAGCGGGAGGTGGGAGCAAGTACCAAAGAAGTATCAAAAAAGACCGGATAAGGTGAGACAAAAATAAAATCCGAAACGCGACCTATCAATTGAGACATTAGGAGTAGAGAAAAGTTAAAAAAAAAAGGCTTGCAGGATAGATGCACCAAACATGCGGGGGAAATGGTCAAAAATCAACTCCCTAAACCTCACCTACCCAGAGCACCACCAATCCTGCGTTTTTTCTCTCCGCTCAACAAACACCCCGAAGACATTGCGGCCGCAGAAGCCTCCACGCAAGCGCACGCCTGCGCACCCGCCACACCCACCCTTCAAAGTTCAGACCACCCATTGCGCAGGAGCGCCATGAGATCAGACACTGCCTGCGGGCCGCGGTCCCCGACTCACCTAACGCCGTCACCACTCGTGGTTCTTTTGCACGTGCTCTGTTGGACAAAGTCAAACAATGTTTTACGTCCGTGCTGCTCTTTGTTATTTAATCGAATCGTTTCTTAAACATTGAATGATTATAACGTAGACATACACACTCGCATCATCACACACGCGCACTCACACACTATCATTGAAGACCGGATCGTATTTTTTTAACACAGTACAAACGCAAACGTTCATATTATTTTAAAATTTTATGACGGAACGTCTTTTTTCACTGAACGTGCATCGTCGAAAATTCTGAAATAAATTCAGGATAAAAACGAGAACCATGATTTAAACCCCGATGAGCTGAGTATATCTGTCCTCCTAATCATCCAACCACAAGTTGGTTTGCGACCGAATCAAAGTTGCAAGGTATCGAGATTGATGAAGCCATCATAGGCGTCTTACTAACGACGTTGTTGTTTCTTACTGAAAAATATTTTGTATTCCCTCCGTCCACAAATATAATATGTTTTAACCTTTTTTAAAAATAAATGTATATAGAAAAAATTAGGCCTTTTTTAGGGCAAAAATTAGGTCTTTTTTGGTTCATAGGATAGTATTATCATAGAAATAGGGATTTTGTAGGAAATGAGATGGCATGTATCCCAAATCCTATGAGTAGAAATAGGAAATGAGATGTTATTTGGTTGACACCAAAGGAATTTTTCCATTGAGTCTAGACTCATTTTTATTTTTCTATGAAGTGGAGGATAGGAACCAATCCTATGTAGGAATAGAAATCTATTCCTATGAACCAAAGGGCTCTAAAGGAAAAAATCTTATAAGAATTCTATCCTCTAGAATTCTTATGAAATTCCTCCAAACCAAAGGAGGCCTTAGTGTGTTTGTTCGATCATTGCAGTTTATATGTAGTCTATGCTGAAATATTTAAAACATCTCATATTTACATGTGAAGGGAGTATTAGTGAAACGCCAAAACATTGAACTAGGGCTTGATTCCTAGTGGGTTGAAAGTATCATTGCACTTCAACCATTCAATCACTTTGATTACCTATTGGTCTGTTTGTACATAATCGTGGTAGCTATTTTTCATATTTTTTAGGAAGTGTCGAACATATGTGCGTTATATAGTTCCACTTCCCCGCAAAAAAGAAAATGTTTTGACTACACCAATTATACGCACTACTCCTTCCGCACTAAATTAGACTTAGTACAAAGTTGTATTAAATCTGTGATAAAATTAATATGGATCGGCGGGAGTCGCACCTTTTCCCTTGTCAACACCGACCGGAGAAGGCAGAGGCGAAAGTGAGTAGGAGTGATCTCGACCAAGAAAGGACGGCAGAGCCTCTCCTCTCACCAAACTCACTCCGTCTGCCTCCCTACCTACCCGCCGCCGTCAACTCTAACGGCGGCCGGCTACTCCAACTCTGCCGCGCCCGTCCTTATTTAAGCGCACGGTGGCACGGTCATCCCCCAGGGACAAAACACAACAACCCAACCGCAACCGTTCCAGAGCGCCAACACACAACAGAGCGGCAGCAGTTCCCGGGCCGTTCCCGCCCCGGCCGGCGCCATGGACTTCGTCTTCGTGGAGAAGCTCCTCGTGGGCCTCCTCGCGGCCGTGGTGGGCGCCATCGTCGTGTCCAAGATCCGGGGCCGCAAGCTGCGGCTGCCGCCGGGCCCCTTCCCGGTGCCCATCTTCGGCAACTGGCTGCAGGTCGGCGACGACCTGAACCACCGCAACCTGGCGGCGATGGCGCGCAAGTTCGGCGAGGTCTTCCTCCTCCGCATGGGCCAGCGCAACCTGGTGGTGGTCTCCTCCCCGCCGCTGGCCCGCGAGGTGCTCCACACGCAGGGCGTGGAGTTCGGGTCCCGCACCCGCAACGTGGTGTTCGACATCTTCACCGGCGAGGGCCAGGACATGGTGTTCACCGTGTACGGCGACCACTGGCGCAAGATGCGGCGCATCATGACCGTGCCCTTCTTCACCAACAAGGTGGTGCAGCAGTACCGGCCCGGGTGGGAGGCCGAGGCGGCCTTCGTGGTGGACAACGTCCGCGCCGACCCCAGGGCCGCCACCGACGGCGTCGTGCTCCGCCGCCACCTGCAGCTCATGATGTACAACAACATGTACCGCATCATGTTCGACCGGCGGTTCGAGAGCATGGACGACCCGCTGTTCCTCCGCCTCCGGGCGCTCAACGGCGAGCGCAGCCGCCTCGCGCAGAGCTTCGAGTACAACTACGGCGACTTCATCCCTGTCCTCCGCCCCTTCCTCCGCGGCTACCTCCGGCTCTGCAAGGAGGTCAAGGAGACCCGCCTCAAGCTCTTCAAGGATTACTTCCTGGACGAGAGGAAGTAAGCTCTCCACTAGTCTTAATTAATTGAGACATCTTTCTTGATCCATGTCTTCCTAACTTTCCATGATTAGCTGGGCCATTTGGCTGAAAGCGAAAGGCCAACCATGAGAAATCATGGGGATGGCATGATAGATTTGCTGATATGTTGAGGCCCCTTGTGCGTGCCTGCTTGTGTGTGTGCAGGAAGCTGGTGAGCACCAAGGCCGTGGAAGACAACGGTGGGCTCAAGTGCGCCATTGATCACATCCTGGAGGCGGAGCAGAAGGGGGAGATCAACGAGGACAACGTCCTCTACATCATCGAGAACATCAACGTCGCAGGTACACTTAAATTTCTCTTCATTTCTTTTATTTCTGGCAGAGATTGCGTTGCATTGGCATTTTCGTTTGTGAGATAGCAACACTGTACCATCGCGTCACATCTGTGGTTGGAGTATAGTGCTGTCCTAGAAGGTTGGTGAAGTGTCTGGTCCAGAAGCACCAGGACTATAGAGGCATTTGTCAGTTGTCACTGTACACCTGGTCAAAAATACTCGCCTAACCTCAATTCGGTGTTCCAAACTACACCGGCCTTTTTTTCTC
Source organism: Triticum dicoccoides (assembly GCF_002162155.2). Lineage (NCBI taxonomy): Eukaryota > Viridiplantae > Streptophyta > Magnoliopsida > Poales > Poaceae > Triticum > Triticum dicoccoides. Next base: position 589,239,631 of record NC_041384.1, on the reverse strand, counting down.
CGGAACTTACTACACCAACCTAAATAGCACCAGCACCAAACCCTGTACTGTACCAGTCGCTTCTTCAGCAGTAGTGCCACCAATTATCTATCTATCGGGGAACAGCTAGCAGGCACCACTCTCCCAGAGTGGTCTTCGATTGGCCCTCGTGGATTTGGCCCCATCCCTTCCAGGGGGCCGCCCTCGTGGAGGACGGTCAGACCGACGGCAATGCACCACCATGTCCGTGAAACTGTGTCGTGCTATGAGTGTTGAATTGATCGGCTGTTGAAAATGATCTCTGACGTGTTGCCTGTGAACCATGCAGCGATCGAGACGACGCTGTGGTCGATCGAGTGGGGGCTGGCGGAGCTGGTGAACCACCCGGAGATCCAGCAGAAGCTGCGGGACGAGATGGACGCGGTGCTGGGCGTCGGGCACCAGATCACGGAGCCCGACACGCACAAGCTCCCCTACCTGCAGGCGGTGATCAAGGAGACGCTGCGGCTGCGCATGGCCATCCCGCTGCTGGTGCCCCACATGAACCTCCACGACGCCAAGCTCGCCGGCTACAACATCCCCGCCGAGAGCAAGATCCTCGTCAACGCCTGGTTCCTCGCCAACAACCCCGAGCAGTGGAAGCGGCCCGACGAGTTCCGGCCGGAGCGCTTCCTGGAGGAGGAGAAGCACGTGGAGGCCAACGGCAACGACTTCAGGTACCTGCCCTTCGGCGTCGGCCGCCGGAGCTGCCCCGGCATCATCCTCGCGCTGCCCATCCTCGGCATCACCATCGGCCGCCTCGTCCAGAACTTCGTGCTCACGCCGCCGCCCGGCCAGGACAAGCTTGACACGACTGAGAAGGGTGGCCAGTTCAGCCTCCACATCCTCAAGCACTCCACCATCGTCGCCAAGCCCAGAGTGTTCTAAGCAGTCCCGTACCGGACGTACGTGCTCTGGAGTTTGGACTTCCAGCATTTTGGTTCGGTGTTGTACTTTCATGATTGTTCGCTCGTCCTAAGTATACTTGATTATAGTATCTGTCACAGAGTAGACGCACGTTTCGTTAATGTTATCCGCAAGGAACAGAGGAGCTGAAGAAATGTCGAACGGGGAGGAAAAGACTGGACGATTTCCATCAGATGTACTCCTGATGCTGCCATAAATTAAATCCTCAAAATATTGATGATTTTTTCACAAACGAAATGATCCTCCATTTGTTTCTTGTAAATTTGTGGACTCATTTTGTAACGACCACTTGTGTGGAAAACTCGCCATGGGAAGCAACGCCTTTCGTTTTCCTCAAAAATTCCATAGTACTGACTATTTCTGCATTGCAAATTGCTTTCGGTTCAAGCAAAGCTATTGAAGGCATAGGTTGCATTGGTTGTGATGCTTCAGTTTCCACTAACTCTACCTTTTTGCTTCTGCTTGTTCCCCAATTGGTTGTTGCACCAAACTTTTGGTGCTTAACCAAGCCAATCTGGTCTAGGATCGATAGGATATAAAGTCTGTCTATATAGACTAGGCGTCATGAAAAGTTAAGTGCCAAATCTACCATTCGGTTTGCTAAAATCAAACTGTCTAAAATAGATGAATTATGCTATCATTTTTTTAAAAGAATCACATTTCTTTTTTTTATCTCTACTCCTATAAAAAGATGAGATGATGATGATAGTATGTCTGTCATCCTTCATTTACAACTGTTCGATTTGCATCCAACGCATCTAAGACAAACTATATCAGTTTTGCAAAAAGACCCCACACCCCACTCCTTGTTTGTAGATAACCCCTTGCCTCTCAGCTCGTCTAGCCATCTCATGAAAAAATAAGAAGGATCTAGAGAGGTCGCTGCTCTGGTGTCGTCTGCCCTCAACGCCTCTCATGCCTTCTCTTAGGCCGCATTGCCGACCACCACCATGACTCCATCCTCCTCGCCATCTCCTTCGCCCCCTTTCAAGTCATCCTGAGTTACATTCATGGCGGTCTAGAAAAAATAAACAAAATCTATACTTGAAAAATATTTTTAAAGATCATTTTTTTACAAAGCACAATAAGTGTTATTTCTTCATGAAGTTTTGATGCAGGTTGAACACTTGAACGCTTTTGTTTGCAAAAGATATTTTTTATCTATTTTCCCTGCATTTACTCTTGACCCGGATGCATGTGAGCTCTAGAGAAGAATGAATGTCTGAAGAAACCTATCAATATTTGTTAAACATGAGATGAACCGGATCAATGCATTTCGGTGTTACGTGCAATGCACGTGCATCTTACTAGTGGTATGAAAACATTACAATTTGTGTAGGAGTTCTTGTACGAAAAGAAAGAAGGTAGATTAACTATATGAAAATCATAACCATTCACTTAAACCCCCAAATATTTTAAAATGGCAATGCTTAACCCCTTAGTCTCTGCTTGGATTGGGTGCAAATTTTGTGTGCATCCAAGCAGTAGATATTTTATCAGTAGTTTTCCTAAGAACATACAAATTTACAACTCCAGTCAATCACCCCAGTATTTGAAATCCTCTAGTTATTCAAATCCAATTATTCACCTTCTTTATGAGAATGATCTCATACGTCTACTTATAGTAAAAAGTGACAATTATTGATGGTGGCGCGAGGGTTGTGTATTGACATGTGACTATTTATAGTATTGAAATGCTTGTGTGGTTATATGGTGCATATGCTCCAACAAAATCACCTACAAAATTTAAATAAACTACTAAAACTTGTCTTCAAAAAAGACAGAAGTAAACTTGCCCCACCGCTGTATAATAGTATAAAAATGTTAAGTACGTGTAGCATAAATTGCTGGTGTATCATCACAATCATCAAGAGCAAAAATAGTTGAAGAAAATATCTGTGGACTTCTCATTATCCTTTTTTTATAAATATTGTTTAGCATTGTCTCACTGGATTATATATGTTCTATATTATGGACTTTAGATGTCAAATCCTTACAAAAATGGTTGGATGGCACCTCTGTTTTTTCCTCAAACATTTGTGATAGGTGGAATAGATAATCCAATCTATTTAGTGCACCAAAAAATTAAGACATGGAAAGTTCATAACCACTGGACCCAATAATTCCATCGTTACTGGACAAGGTGCTCACGGTACCCATAATTGTTATACACGAATAGGAGATGTCCGAGACAAATGAAGAAAGAGAACCACCTCTTCATATTGTACTAAAATAGTTATGGACAATTTTATGCACTAAGTTTCAAATCCTGATGTTCATAGATAAAAGACATACACCCGACTTTATATTAATAAAGCCACCAGAAACCAAACATAAGGTTCATACAACCCACATAAACAACCAGCTAGGCAAGTTAACGTAGTCAGTACAGAGGGGACAACCGCCAACGGGAGTTTAGGGCACAGAACAACTAACATATGAGACAACAAAAAAGAATAAGAAGAACACCGCGACCCTCCTAGGTATGTTGAGCTTGATCCCCACTCGAGATAGAGTTCGTCGTAGCCCTTATACGGCAGACCAGCAGCTCCGCGACATCCTTATCGCCCTCCTTAGTCAATGATTTCCACTGCCGCAAAAGAATTGACATTTTGAAAATGCAGCTAGGCGACTTGACTGGAAAGCAGTGCTCAATGGTAAACTTGTTCATGATAGTCCATAGGACCGAACACATGGCCCCAAAACAAACCAAAACAGATGTTTATGCTGTCAAAGGCCTAAGATCATTGAACGATGAAGGGGCCCAATACACACCCACCCACGATGAGGTGCAACTCCAAAACAAGCTAGCCAGAGGGCAACGGAAAATAATATGATCAGAATCTTCACGAGCCCCACACAATGTACAAAACTCAGAGCCTGGCCCATTACGTACAAGGAGGGGAAGGAAGGAGGAAGGGGAGAGAACTATGTAGACATGACCGAGATACATCTCCGGTCAATAACCAATAGCGGAACCTGGATGCTCATATTAGTTCCTACATATTCTACGAAGATCTTTATTGGTCAAACCGCATAACAACATACGTTGTTCCCTTTGTCATCGGTATGTTACTTGCCCGAGATTCGATCGTCGGTATCATCGTACCTAGTTCAATCTCGTTACCAGCAAGTCTCTTTACTTGTTCCGTAATGCATCATCCCACAACTAACTCATTAGTCATATTACTTGCATGGCTTATAGTGATGTGTATTACCGAGAGGGCCCAGAGATACCTCTCCGACAATCGGAGTGACAAATCCTAATCTTGATCTATGCCAACTCAACAAACACCATCGAAGACACCTGTAGAGCATCTTTATAATCACCCAGTTACATTGTGACGTTTGATAGCACACAAGGTGTTCATCCGGTATTCGGGAGTTGCATAATCTCATAGTTATAGGAACATGTATAAGTCATGAAGAAAGCAATAACAATAAATCATAGTGCTAAGCTAATGGATGGGTCTTGTTCATCACATCATTCTCTAATGATGTGATCCCGTTCATCAAATGACAACACATGTCTATGGCTAGGAAACTTAACCATCTTTGATTAACGAGCTAGTCAAGTAGAGGCATACTAGGGACACTCTGTCTGTCTATGTATTCACACATGTACTAAGTTTCCGGTTAATACAATTCTAGCATGAATAATAAACATTTATCATGATACAAGGAAATATAAATAACAACTTTATTATTGCCTCTAGGGCATATTTCCTTCATCTACATGCCTAGAGTCCCTGTATAAGTTCTGCAAAGTTGTTATTGCTGTGTTTGGCCGTATGCCTAGAGTACATGTATAAGTTCTGCAAAGCTGTTATTGCTGTGTTTGGCCGTGAGTACTTGAGAGAGCCGACAGCTGAAGATACAACCCGTTTGTTGGCGATGAATGCCAGCAGGGGCTTCCTAGGGATGCTTGGCAGCATAGACTACATGCACCAGGAGTGGAAGAACTGCCCTTCTGCTTGGCAAGGGCAGTATAAGGGCCATGTCAGGGCTTGCATTGTCATACTAGAGGCCGTGGCGTCTCAAGATATCTGGATTTGGCACTCTTTCTTTGGCATGGCTGGATCACGCAATGATATCAATGTGCTTCAGTGCTCGCCGGTGTTTGCTAGGCTTACCAAAGGCAACAGCCCATCGGTGAACTTTACTGTCAACGGCCACAACTATGACAAAGGATACTACCTGAGTGACGGTATCTATCCTCAGTGGACCACTATTGTCAAGACAATACCCAACCCTGTCGGAGAGAAGAGGAAAAGATTTGCCCAAGAGCAAGAGAGTGCTAGGAAGGATGTCGAGCGTGCCTTTGGTGTTTTGCAATCTTGATGGGGCATCATTTGGTATCCTGCTAATACCTGCAGCACGCAGAAACTTGGGAGGTGATGACTGCTTGTGTGATCATGCACAATATGATCGTAGAAGACGAGTGTCCGGAACGTCTGTACTATCAAGGGTTTCAATTTCAGGGTGAGAATGTTGTGCATGAGCATGGAGTAGCGGCAACGTTTGAACAGTTCACCCAATTTCATCATGACATGTGATACGTCTCCGTCGTATATACTTTTCCAAAAACTTTTGCCCTTGTTTTGGACTCTAACTTGCGTGATTTGAATGGAACTAACCCGGACTGACGCTGTTTTCAGCAGAATTATCATGGTGTTATTTATGTGCAGAAACAAACGTTCTCGGAATGACCTGAAACTTCACGGAGCAACTTTTTGGAAAATACAAAAAATACCTGCAAAAGATAAAGGCCATGGGGCCCACCACCTGTCCATGAGGGGTGGGGGCGCGCCTGCCCCCCTAGGGCGCGCCCCCTACCTCGTGGGCCCCCTGGAGCTCCTCCGACTCCAACTCCAACTCTATATATTGTGTTTCGGGGAGAAAAAATCAGAGAGAAGAATTCATCGCGTTTTACGATACGAAGCCGCCGCCAAGCCCTAAAACCTCTCAGGAGGGCTGATCTGGAGTCCGTTCGGGGCTCCGGAGAGGGGAATCCGTCGCCATCGTCATCATCAACCATCCTCCATCACAAATTCCATGATGCTCACCGCCCGTGCGTGAGTAATTTTATCGTAGGCTTGCTGGACGGTGCTGGGTTGTATGAGATCTATCATGTAATCGAGTTAGTTTTGTTAGGGTTTGATCCCTAGTATCCACTATGTTCTGAGATTGATGTTGCTATGACTTTGCTATGCTTAATGCTTGTCACTAGGGCCCGAGTGCCATGATTTCAGATCTGAACCTATTATGTTTTCATCAATATATGAGAGTTCTTGATCCTATCTTGCAAGTCTATAGTCACCTATTATGTGTTATGATCCGTTAACCCCGAAGTGACAATAATCGGGATACTTACCGGTGATGACCGTAGTTTGAGGAGTTCATGTATTCACTATGTGTTAATGTTTTGTTCCGGTACTCTATTAAAAGGAGGCATTAATATCCCTTAGTTTCCGTAAGGACCCCGCTGCCACGGGAGGGTAGGACAAAAGATGTCATGCAAGTTATTTTCCATAAGCACGTATGACTATATTCGGAATACATGCCTACATTACATTGATGAACTGGAGCTAGTTCTGTGTCACCCTAGGTTATGACTGTTACATGATGAACCGCATCCGGCATAATTCTCCATTACCGATCCATTGCCTACGAGCTTTCCATATATTGTTCTTCGCTTATTTACTTTCCCGTTGCTATTGCTATCATCACTACAAAATACCAAAAACATTACTTTTACTACTGTTACCTTTTGCTACCGTTACCACTACTATCATATTACTTTGCTACTAAATACTTTGTTGCAGATACTAAGTTTCCAGGTGTGGTTGAATTGACAACTCAGCTGCTAATACTTGAGAATATTCTTTGGCTCCCCTTGTGTCGAATCAATAAATTTGGGTTGAATACTTTACCCTCGAAAACTGTTGCGATCCCCTATACTTGTGGGTTATCAAGACTATTTTCTGGCACCGTTGCCGGGGAGCATAGCTCTATTCTTTGAGTCACTTGGGATTTATATCTGCTTATTATTATGAAGAACTTGAAAGATCCGAGAACTAAGATTTATCCCTCAACTACGAGGGGAGGTAAGGAACTGCTATCTAGCTCTGCACTTGATTCACCTTCTGTTTTAAGTAAGCTTGCGACACCTAAACCTGCTTCTGCTATTCGTTCTTATATGTCGCATGTTATTGATGATGCCACTTCTGCTATGCATGATACTTATGATGAAACTACTTCTATGCTTGATACTACTGTGCCACTTGGTGAATTTCTTGACGAACAACTTGCTAGGGCTAGAGAGATTGAAAATATTGAATCTGATAATACTGATGAAATTGATGATGAAGAATTTACTGTTATTCCTGAGGGTTATGTTTTTGATAAAGAAGCTTCTTTAGCTATTTTAGCTTGCAAAGATAGATACGAACTCAAGAGGTTATTAGCTAAATGGAATAAGCAATCTCTAAATGCTAGAATGAAACCTGACCCTGCTTTTGCTACTTCACCTATCTGTGTTACTGATAATGATTATGAATTCTCTGTTGATCCTGATATAATTACTTTGGCTGAATCTGATCCTTTTCATGGCTATGAATCTGAAACTATTGTGGCACATCTTACTAAATTAAATGATATAACCACCCTGTTCACTAATGATGAGAGAACTCGTTACTTTTATATCCTTAAATATTTTCGTTCTCATTAAAGGGTGATGCTAAGATATGGTTTAATTCTTTTGATCCTGGTTGTGTGCGTAGTCCCCATGATATGATTTATTACTTCTCTGCTAAATATTTCCTTGCTCATAAGAAACAAGCTGCTTTAAGGGATATATATAATTTTGCGCAAATTGAAGAAGAGAGTCTCAGCTTGGGGGAGTCTTCTCCAATTACTTAATGCTTTGCCTGATCATCCTCTTAAGAAAAATGAAATACTTGATATCTTTTATAATGGACTAACCGATGCCTCCAGAGATTACCTGGATAGTTGTGCCGGTTCTGTTTTCAGGGAAAGAACACCGGATGAAGCTGAAATTCTATTGAATAATATGTTGACAAATGAAAATAATTGGACACCTCCGGAGCCAATTCCTGAGCCTATTCCTAAACCAACTCCGAAGAAGAGGGGTATTCTATTTCTCAGTCCTGAAGATATGCAAGAGGCAAAGAAATCTATGAAAGAAAAAGGTATTAAAGCTGAAGATATTAAGAATTTACCTCCTATTGAAGAAATACATGGTCTTAATTTACCGCCTGTTGAAGAAACATATGATCTTAATCCATTACCTATTGAAGAAACTTATGGTCTTGATAACCCGACACAGGTAGTAAAGGTAAATTCTCTCTATAGATATGATAAAGCTGAAATCCCATTTACTAAGTTTGCTAGCCCATGCTTAGATGAGTTTGATAAATTTATGGTTAAGCAAGAAGATTTTAATGCTTAATTTGGTAGACAATTGAAATACAATTCAAATATGCTTGAACACTTGGGTGATTATATGGCTAATGTCAAAGGTGAACTTAAACTTATTAATAAACATGCTTCTATGGTTACCACTCAAGTAGAACAAGTACTTAAAGCTCAAAATGATTTGCTCAATGAATTGAATAGTAAGGATAATGATAATGTTGTTAGAATTATGACTAGAGGTGGTAGAATGACTCAGGAACCTTTGCATCCTGAAGGTCACCCTAAGAGAATTGAGCAAGATTCTCAGAGAAATAATGTAGATGCACCTAGTCCTTCTAAAAAGAAGAAAAAGAAAAATGATAGGACTTTGCATGCTTCTAGTGAACCTGTTATTGAACCACCTGAGAATCCAAATGATATTTCTATTTCTGATGCTGAAACACAATCTGGTAATGAACCTGAAACTAGTGATAATGTTAATAATAATGTTCATGATGATGCTCAACCTAGTAATGATAATGATATAGAAATTGAACCTGCTATTGATCTTGATAACCCACAATCAAAGAATCAACGTTATGACAAGAAAGACTTTGTTGCTAGGAAACATGGTAAAGAAAGAGAACCATGGGTTCAGAAACCCATGCCTTTTCCTCCCAAACCATCCAAGAAAAAGGATGATGAGGATTTTGAGCGCTTTGCTGAAATGATTAGACCTATCTTTTTGCGTATGCGATTAATTGATATGCTCAAAATGAATCCTTATGCTAAGTATATGAAAGATATTGTTACAAATAAAAGAAAGATACCGGAAGCTGAAATTTCCACTGGGCTTGCTAATTATACTTTTAAGGGTGGAATACCAAAGAAACTTGGAGATCCCGGTGTACCAACTATACCATGCTCCATTAAAAGAAACTATGTTAAAACTGCTTTATGTGATCCTGGAGCCGGTGTTAGTGTTATGCCTCTCTCTTTATATCGTGGACTTGATTTGAATAAGTTGACACCTACTGAAATATCTTTGCAAATGGCTGATAAATCAACTGCTATACCTGTCAGTATTTGTGAGGATGTGCCTGTTGTAGTTGCAAACGTTACTATTTTAACGGGCTTTGTTATTCTTGATATTCCCGAGGACGATAGTATGTCTATTATTCTTGGAAGACCCTTTTTGAATACTGCAGGGGCTATTATTGATTGCACTAAAGGCAATGTCACTTTTCATATTAATGGTAATGAGCACAAGGTACACTTTCCGAGGAAACAACCTCAAGTTCATAGTATCAACTTTATTGGAAAAATTCCATCGATTATATTTGGAGGTTTTGAATTTCCTCTTCCTACTGTCAAGAAGAAATATGATATTCTTATTATTGGGGATGTGCATATCCCCGTTGAGGTAACATAGTGCTATTCGAAATTTCTCCGGTTCCATGTTATTCGGAATGAGTTCGTTAACAAGACTTGATCAACCTTGTTAGTGGATTCCTTTTGATGAGCATGAGATGGATGAAACTAGAAGGCACAACCTTCTGTACCCCACTTTTACTTTTTGTTATTTATATCAAATTAAAAAATAGTATTTTTCTGTCTGTTATCTGATTATCTGTGCAATATAAAAATACCCCGAAAATAAAAGTTCTCCAAATGCCCTGAAATTTAAATATGATTTTTTCTGAAATATTTGAGAATATTTGGCACTCAGAACACAACAGGGGGGTCAACCACCCGCCCACGAGGGTGGAGGGCGCGCCCCCGTGCCTCGTGGGCCCATGGTGGCCCTCCTCCACTTATCCTTTCACCCACACACTTCTTCTTCCTCCCCCAAACATGAATATCCAGTTCATACCCGAGTCCAAGCTCGTTTTGCCGCCATTTTCGATCTCCTTGCTCAAAGCACCTCTCACAAAACTGCTTCGGGAGATTGTTCCTTGGTATGTGACTCCTCCATTGGTCAAATTAGTTTTTGTTCTAGAGCTTTATTCATTGCAAATTTTTACTGCTTAGGTGACCCTATTCTTGAGCTTGCATGTCAAATTTATATGGTCAAAAGTAGTTTTGATGCATGATATAGGCCCTAGGCACTTGTAGGAGTAGTTGCTATCAATATTATTGAGTTTGGTTTACTTTTATTTTGAAGTTACTAAATTTTTTAAATTTATTCAGAAAATGATGAAGAGACTTTTGAGGGCTCATCGGGCCGAAGCTCAAAGGAAAAGGCACCGAAGCCTAAGTATAATCTGCCTCGCACCGCGGAGGTTCGGTTGTGTGAATGACCTTTCGATGATTTCTTGAGAGCAGCCGGGATTTATGAAGATTTTCATGAATTGGCTAAGAATGCAGGCCTCACCGCTTTCCTCCACGACAAACGCGATCAGTATCTCTTACTCACAAATATCTTTGTGCAAAACTTTCATTTCCATTCTAGGAGCTCACCACCTACGGTGGAGTTTAATTTATATGATGAGCATAAGGAGATGTCACTTTATGATTTTTGTCGGGTTTGTTTAGTCCCTTTTGAGGGCAAGACAGATGAACCACATCGCGAGGATGTGGATGAGTTTATTGATACTATCACTATAGGGGAAACAAGGAAGGTTTCCGATGCACGAATCACTAGCATACATTTTCCTGTTTTACGCTATTTTGCATTATTTGCTAGCCGTTGTTTAATTGGTCGCGGAAACTGTGGAAATCTTAGTGTCCCTGATATTATTATTTTTCTTCACGGTTTATACGGTGATAACTCTGTTAGTATGGGCGGCATTATTGCTAAATGGTTAAGTCTGAACCGTACCAAGGGCCCCATCTTTGGAGGCATCTATGCTTCACGCCTAGCTGCACATTTTAACATACCTATTAGGCATTATGAGAAGGAAGAAAAAGTGTTGCCTCGTGTTTATTTAGATTACAAAAGTATGGTGGCACATGATTTTATTGTTAAGAATAGGGAAGGAGAGCTTAAATACAAATTGTTCTTTGATAAACATCATCCCGAGACATTACCCTGCCCGCTCCTTCTTTGTTTGATTTATCTACAGGCCAGTACCTTGTTCCGTTAAAGGCTATTCACGCCTACCGAAACCCTGCACCAGCTGTGGAGCCAGAGCCGGAACCACCAGTCGATCCTTCATGACAGTCTAATTACCAGTGGGATCCGGAGATGATTGCCAACCAGTGGCAATCGGAGTCTTCTTCTTCTTTGCAGTATGACCCCATCTATTATTATGGATATCCGCCAGGCTAGCTGTGGCCATAGACCAACTTAGGCCAAAAGCCTAAACTTGGGGGAGTACATATTTCCCACCGATATTACATTTATGCTCACACACTCATTGCTAGATGTCGGTGCTCATACTTTTTCATTGTATCATCCAGCTAGTTTATTTTCTTTTTATGCTTTCTTTTTGTGTGTTTAATAAACCTTAAGAAAAAAATCAAAAAAATTAGTTGTAGCTTTTAATTAGTTTACTTTTCATGCTTGTAGTAGTAATTAAAAAGAAAACCCAAAAAGATTTCATGTTCTTCTTTTACTTGGGAGCTCTTCCGTGTAAATAGTTTTATTTCTTTTCTTTTCTTTGGGGGTCGATAGGAGAAGACCTTAATTAAATTGTTGAAGTGGCTCTTGTATGCATAATTGTTGATCTGACAAAAAAGCCCATATTGCCTTGTCTTCTCCTGTTTATCGAATGCTTGCAGATTCTAGCTTAGTCCAATGCACGTGCACTATTATTATTATTCACATCATTCGGTCGTGCAAGTGAAAGGCAATTATGATGATATATGATGGACTGACTGAGATGAGAAGAGTTGGTATGAACTCGACCTCTTTTGTTTTTGTAAATATGATTAGTTCATCGTTCCCGATTCAGTGTATTATGAATAAACATGTTTGCAATGACAACTAGAGATCATAGTTTCTTGTGCCATGCTTGATTAGCTATGAGTTATAATGGTTTACCTTGCGTGCCAACATGCTATTAAAATGGTTATGATGTGGTATGATAGGGTGGTATCCTCCTCTGAATAATTTAAGTGACTTGACTTGGCGCATGTTCACGCATATAGTTGAAACAAAATCAACATAGCCTTCACGATATTTATGTTCATGGTGGATTATATCCTACTCATGCTTGCATTTGGTGTTGATTAATTTTAATGCATGTTCATGACTATTGTCGCTCTCTAGCTAGTTGCTTTCCAGTCTTTTGCTAGCCTTCACCTGTACTAAGTGGGAATACTGCTTGTGCATCCAACTCCATAAACCCCAAAGTTATTCCATATGAGTCCACCATACCTACCTATATACGGTATCTACCTACCGTTCCAAGTAAATTTGTATGTGTCAAACTTTAAACCTTCAAATAAATATCCTGTTTTGTATGCTCGAATAGCTCATTTATCAACTAGGTTTGTCCGTATCTTCCATGTTAGGTGGGTTATTCTCAAGAGGAGTGGACTCCGCTCCTCACTCACAAGAAAGTGGTTGGTCACCGGGATGCCCAATCTCATGCTTTATGCAAACTAAATCAAAATAATTGCAAACAAAACTCCCCTGGGACTCTTGTTAGTTGGAGGCACTCGTTATTTCGAGCAAACCATGGATTGATGCTTGTTGATGGAAGGGGGAGTATAAACTTTACCATTCTGTTTGGTAACCGCCTATAATATGTGTAGCATGGAAGATATCGCCATCTCTTGGTTGTTATGTTGACAATGAAAGTATACCGCTCAAAATATTATTCACCTCTATTTCAAAACCGAGCTCTGGCACCTCTATAAATCCTCGCTTCCCTCTGCGAAGGGCCTATCTATTTACTTTTATGCTGAGTCATCATCCTCTTATTAAAAAGCACCAGTTGGAGAGCACCGTGATACGTCTCCGTCGTATCTACTTTTTCAAACACTTTTGCCCTTGTTTTGGACTCTAACTTGTATGATTTGGATGGAACTAACCCGGACTGACGCTGTTTTCAGCAGAATTACCATGGTGTTGTTTTATGTGCAGAAAACAAATATTCTCGGAATGACCTGAAACTCCACGAAACATCTTAGAAAACAATAAAAAATCCTCGCCAAAGATGAAGACCGAGGGGCCCACACCCTTCTCACGAGGGTGGGGGGCGCCCCCCTAGGGCGCGCCCCCTACCTCGTGGGCCCCCTGTTGCGTCTTGGACTCCAACTCCACCTCCATATATTGAGTTTCGATGAAAAAAAATTAGAGAGAAGAAAATCATCGCGTTTTACGATACGGAGCCGCCGCCAAGCCCTAAAACCTCTCGAGAGGGCTGATCTGGAGTCCGTTCGGGACTCCGGAGAGGGGGATTCATCATCGTCGTCATCATCAACCATCCTCCATCACCAATTTCATGATGCTCACCGCCGTGCGTGAGTAATTGCATCATAGGCTTGCTGGACGGTGATGGGTTGGATGAGATTTATCATGTAATCGAGTTAGTTTTGTTAGGGTTTGATCCCTAGTATCCATTATGTTCTGAGATTGATGTTGCTATGACTTTGCTATGCTTAATGCTTGTCACTAGGGCCCGAGTGCCATGATTTCAGATCTGAACCTATTATGTTTTCATGAGTATATGTGAGTTCTTGATCCTATCTTGCAAGTCTATAGTCACCTACTATGTGTTATGATCTGGCAACCCCGAAGTGACAATAATCGGGACCACTCCCGATGATGACCATAGTTTGAGGAGTTCATGTATTCACTATGTGCTAATGCTTTGTTCCGGTTCTCTATTAAAAGGAGGCCTTAATATCCCTTAGTTTCCAATAGGACCCCGCTGCCACGAGAGGGTAGGACAAAAGATGTCATGCAAGTTCTTTTCCATAAGCACGTATGACTATATACGGAATACATGCCTACATTACATTGATGAATTGGAGCTAGTTCTGTGTCACCCTATGTTATGACTGTTACATGATGAACCGCATCCGGCATAATTATCCATCACTAATCCGGTGCCTACGAGTTTTCCATATACTGGTTCTCGCTTATTTACTTTCCCGCTGCTACTGTTACAATCACTACAAAATACCAAAAACATTACTTTTGCTGTCTTTACATTTGTTGCTGCTACTACCACTATCATATTACTTTGCTACTAAACACTTTGCTGTAGATACTAAGTTTCCAGGTGTGGTTGAATTGACAACTCAACTGCTAATACTTGAGAATATTCTTTGGTTGCCCTTGTGTCGAATCAATAAATTTGGGTTGAATACTCTATCCTCGAAAGCTGTTGCGATCCCCTATACTTGTGGGTTATCAAGACCAATTTCTGGAGCCATTGCCGGGGAGCATAGCTCTATTCTTTGAGTCACTTGAGATTTATATCTGCTGGACATTATGAAGAACTTGAGAGATCCAAAAACCAAGATCTATCCCTCAACTATGAGGGGATGTAAGGAACTGCCATCTAGCTCTGCACTTGATTCACCTTCTGTTATGAGTAAGTTTGCGACACCTACATCTGCTTCTGGTATTCGTTCTGATATGTCACATGTTATTGATGATGCCACTTCTGCTATGCATGATACTTATGATGAAATTGCTTCTATGCCTGATACTACTGTGCCCCTTAGTGAATTTCTTGATGAACAAATTGCTAGGGCTAGAGAAAAAGAAATTATTGAATTTGAATACGATGATGATAGTGATGATGAAAATATGCCTGTTATTCCTGAAGGTTATCTTTTTGATATGGAATCTTCTGCCGCTATTTTTGCTTGCAAAGATAGATATGAGCTTAAAAGGTTATTAATTAAATGGAACAAAGAATCGCTTAGAGATAGAATGAAACCCGACCCTGCTTTTGCTACTTCACCTATATGTGTTCCTGATAAAGATTATGAATTCTCTGTTGATCCTAATATAATTACTTTGGTTGAATCTGATCCGTTCTATGGCTATGAATCTGAAACTGTTGTGGCACATCTTACTAAGTTAAATGATATAGCTGCCCTATTCACTAATGATGAGAGATCGCGTTACCTCTATATACTCAAAATATTTCCGTTCTCATTAAAGGGTGATGCTAAGATATGGTTTAATTCTCTTGATCCTGTTTGTGTGTGTAGTCCCTAGGATATGAT
Source organism: Triticum dicoccoides (assembly GCF_002162155.2). Lineage (NCBI taxonomy): Eukaryota > Viridiplantae > Streptophyta > Magnoliopsida > Poales > Poaceae > Triticum > Triticum dicoccoides. Next base: position 589,224,136 of record NC_041384.1, on the reverse strand, counting down.
TTATTACTTCTCTGCTAAATATTTCCCTGCTCATAAGAAACAAGCTGCTTTGAGGAAAATATACAACTTTGTGCAAATTAAAGAAGAGAGTCTCCCACAAGCTTGGGGGAGGCTTCTCAAGCTACTTAGTGCTTTGCCTGATCATCCTCTTAAGAAATCTAAAATACTTGATATCTTTTATAATGGACTAACCGATACTTCCAGAGATTACCTGGATAGTTGTGCTGGTTCTCTTTTCAGGGAAAGAACACCGGATAAAGCTGAAATTCTATTGAATAATATGTTGACAAATGAAGATAATTGGGCACCTCCTGAGCCAACTCCTGAGCCATCTCCTGCTCCAGTTACTAAGCCTATTCTTAAACCAACTCCGAAGAAGAGAGGTGTTCCATTTCTCAGTCCCGAAGATATGCAAGAGGCAAAGAAATCTATGAAAGAAAAAGGTATTAAAGCTAAATACGTTAAGAATTTACCTCCTATTGAAGAAATACATGGTCTTAATTCATCGCCTGTTGAAGAAACCTATGATCTCAATTATTTATTTACTGAAGAACCGCCTGATCCCGATATCCCGACACAGGTAGTAAAGGTAAATTCTCTCTATAGATATGATAAAGCTGAAGTCCCTCCTACTAAAATTGCTAGTCAATGCTTGGATGAGTTTGATAACTTTATGTATAAGCAAGATGACTTCAATGCTTATTTTGGTAGACAATTAAAAGACAATGCTTATATGATTAGACGCTTGGGTGATTATATGGCTGATATTAAAGGTGAACTTAAACTTGTTAGCAAACATGCTTCTATGGTTACCACTCAAGTAGAACAAATACTTAAGGCTAAAAAAGAAGTGCTTGATGAAATGAATAATAAGAAAAATGATTATGTTGTTAGAGTGGCTACTAGAACTGGTAGAATGACTCAAGAACCTTTGTATCCTGAAGGCCACCCTAAGAGAATCGAGCAAGATTCTCAAAGAAATAATATTGATGTTCCTAGTTGTTCTAAAAAGAAGAAGAAGAAAAATGATAGAACTGTGCAAACTTCTAGTGAACCTATTGCTGAACCACCTGATAATCCTAATGATATCTCTATGTCTGATGCTGAAACACAATCTGGTAATGAACATGAACCTAGTAAAAATATTAATGATGATGTTCATGACGATGCTCAACCTAGTAATGATAATGATGTAGAAATTGAACCTGCTGTTGATCTTGATAACCCACAATCAAAGAATCAACATTATGATAAAAGAGACTTTGTTGCTAGGAAACATGGTAAAGAAAGGGAACCTTGGGTTCAGAAACCTATGCCTTTTCCTCCGAAACCATCCAAGAAAAAGGATGATGAGGATTTCGAGCGCTTTGCTGAAATGATTAGGCCTATCTTTTTGCGTATGAGATTAACTGATGTGCTCAAAACGAATCCTTATGCTAAATATATGAAGGATATCATTACTAATAAAAGAAAGATACCGGAAGCTGAAATTTCCACCATGCTTGCTAATTATATTTTTAAGGGTGGAATACCAAAGAAACTTGGAGATCCCGGAGTACCTACTATGCCTTGCTCCATTAAAAGAAATTATATTAAAACTGCTTTATGTGATCTTGGAGCCGGTGTTAGTGTCATGCCTCTCTCTTTATATCGTAGACTCGACTTGAATAAGCTGACACCTACTGAAATATCTTTGCAAATGGCTGATAAATCAACTGCTATACATGTCGGTATCTATGAGGATGTGCCTGTTGTGGTTGCAAACGTTACTATTTTAACGGACTTTGTTATACTTGATATTCCCGAGGATGATAGTATGTCTATTATTCTTGGAAGATCTTTTCTTAATACTGCAGGGGCTGTTATTGATTGCAACAAAGGCAATGTCACTTTTTATGTTGATGGTAATGAGCATACGGTACACTTTCCGAGGAAACAACCTCAAGTTCATAGTATCAACTTTATTGGAAAAATTCCATCGATTATATTTGGAGGTTTTGAATTTCCTCTTCCTACTGTCAAGAAGAAATATGATATTCTTGTTATTGGGGATGTGCATATCCCCGTTGAGGTAACTTAGTGTTATTCAAAATTTCTCCGGTTTCATGATTATCGGAATGAGTTTGTTAACAAGACTTGATCAACCTTGTTAGTGGATTCCTTTTGATGAGCATGAGATGGATGAAACTAGAAGCACAACCTTCTGTACCCTCTCTATATTTTCTGTTATTTATATTAAATAAAGTAAAAATAGTATTTTCTGTCTGTTTCCTGACTTATCCGTGCAATATAAAAACATTCCGAAAATAAAAGTCCTCAGAATGCCATGCCAATTTAATATGATTTTTTCGGGAATATTTGAGGATTTACTATGCAAAAATTACCGCGGGAGGAGCTGCCACCTGGCCACGAGGGTGGTGGGCGCACCCCCCCTAAGGGCGCGCCCCCCTGCCTCATGGGCCCATGGTGGCCCTCCTCCACTTATCCCAGCACCCATCTTCTTCCTCTATCTCACACAAACCCGAAAAACCAACTCAAGCACGAGTTCCAGCCACTTTTGCTGCGATTTTTTATCTCCTTGCTCAAAGTACCTCTCTCAAAACTGCTTGGGGAGATTGTTCCTTGGTATGTGACTCCTCCATTGGTCCAATTAGTTTTTGTTCTAGTACTTTATTCTTTGCAAATTTGTGTTGTATAGGTGACCATGTTGTTGAGCTTGTATGTCATGGTTCCAAGTAGTTCTAATGCTTGATATAGCCTCTAGACACTTGTAGGAGTAGTTGCTATCAGCTTTATTGAAGTTGGTTCACTTTTATTTTGAAGTTACTAAAAATTTCAGAATTTTTCAGAAAATGATGAGAAGATTATTGAGGGGCTCATCGAGCCAAAGCTCGAAGGAAAAGGCACCGAAGCCTAAGTATAATTTGCCACACACCGCGGAGATTCGGGCGTGTGAATGGCCTTCTGATGATTTCTTGAGAGCAGCCGGTATCTATGAAGATTTTCATGGATTGGCTCACAATGCAGGCCTCACCGCTTTCCTCCACGACCAATGCGATCAGTATCTCTTACTCACAAATACCTTTGTGCAAAACTTTCATTTTCATTCTAGGGACTCACCACCTATGGTGGAGTTTCATTTATATGATGAGCATAAGGAAATGTCACTTTATGATTTCTGTCGGGTTTGTTTAGCCCCTTTTGAGGGCAAGACAGAAGAACTACATCATGATGATGTGGCTGGGTTTATTGATAATATCACTGTAGGAGAAACCAGGAAGGTTTTCGATGCACGAATCACTAGCATACATTTTCCTATTTTGCGTTACTTTGCATTATTTGCTAGTCGTTGTTTAATTGGACGCGGAAATTCTGGAAACCTGAGTATCCTTGATTTAATTATTCTGCTCCAAGGTTTATACAGTGATAACACTTTTAGTTTGGGCGGTATTATTGCTAGACGGTTAAATATGAACCGTACTAAGGGCCCCATCTTTGGAGGCATCTATGCCACACGCCTAGCCGCACATTTTAACATACCTATTAGGCATGCTGAGAAGGAAGAAAAGGTGCTGCCCCGTGTTTATCTAGATCATAAAAGTATGATGGCACATGATTTTATTGTTAAAAATAGGGCAGGGGAGCTTAAATATCGATTGTTCTTTAATAAACATCATCCTGAGACTATTACCTTGCCTGCTCCTTTTTTGTTTGATTTGACTGCACGCACGTACCTTGTTCTGTTGACGGCTATTCACGCCTACCGGAACCCTGCACCAGTCGAGGAGCCAGAACCGGAACCATAATTTGATCCTTCACGGCAGTCTAACTATCAGTGGGATCCGGAGATGATTGCCAGCCAGTGGCAATCGGAGCCTTCTTCTTCCTCATCACAGTATGACCCCAACAACTATTATTATGGATATCCGCCAGGCCAGCCGTGGCCATAGACCAACTTAGGCCAAAAGCCTAAGCTTGGGGGAGTACGTATTTCTCACCGACATTACATTTATGTTCACACACACTCATTGCTAGATGTCGTGCTCATACTTTTTCACTATAATATCCATGCTAGTTTATTTTCCTTTCCTGCTTTCTTCTTGTGTGTTTGTTAAACCTTAAGAAAAACAAAAAAATAGTAGTAGTTTATTTTTCTGCTGTAGTAGTAATAAATTAAAAGAAAACCCAAAAATATTTTCCGTTCTTCTTTTGCTTGTTGGGAGCTTTTCTGTGTAAATAGTTTTATTTCTTTTCTTCTCTTTGTGGGTCAGTAGGAGAAGACCATAATTAAATTGTTGAAGTGGCTCTTATATGCATTATTGTTGATTTAACCAAGAGCCCATATTGCCTTGTCTTCTCCCGTTTATTGAATGCTCGCAGATTCCAGCTTAGTCCAATGCACGTGTACTCTTATTATTATTCACACCGTTCGGTCGTGCAAGTGAAAGGCAATTATGATGATATATGATGGACTGACTGAGATGAGAAAAGCTGGTATGAACTCGACCTCTTTTATTTTTGTAAATATGATGAGCCCGTCGTTCTTGATTCAGCTTATTATGAATAAACATGTTTGCAATAACAATTAGAGATCATAGTTGCTTGTGCCATGCTTGATTAGCTATGAGTTATAATGGGTTACCTTGTGTACCAACATGCTATTGAAATGATTATGATGTGGTATGATGGGGTGGTATCCTCTTTTGAATGATTTAAGTGACTTGACTTGGCACATGTTCACGCATGTAGTTGAAACAAAATCAACATAGCCTTCACGATATTTATGTTCATGGTGGATTATATCCTACTCATGCTTGCATCCAATGTTTATTAATTTTAATGCATGCACATGGCTGTTGTCGCTCTCTAGTTGGTTGCTTCCCAGTCTTTTGCTAGCCTTCACTTGTACTAAGCGGGAATACTGCCTGTGCATCCAATCCCTTAAACCCCAAAGTTATTCCAGATGAGTCCACCATACCTTCCTATATGCGGTATCTACCTGCCGTTTCAAGTAAATTTGTATGTTCCAAACTCTAAACCTTCAAATAAACATTCTGTTTTGTATGCTCGAATAGCTCATGTATCAACAAAGGTTCTCCTTATCTTCCGTGTTAGGCGGGTTATTCTCAAAAGGAGTGGACTCCGCTCCTCACTCACGAGAAAATGGCTGGTCACCGGGATGCCCGGTCCCATGCTTTATGCAAACTAAATCAAAATTAATTGCAAATAAACCCCCCCCCCCCTGGGACCTGATGTATGTTGGAGGCACTCGTTGTTTTGAGCAGGCCATGGATTGATGCTTGTTGGTGGAGGGGGAGTATAAACTTTACCATTCTGTTTGGGAACCGCCTATAATGTGTTTAGCATGGAAGATATCGCCATCTCTTAGTTGTTACGTTGACAATGAAAGTATATCGCTCAAAATACAATTTATCTCTATTTCAAAACTAAGCTCTGACACCTCTACAAATCCCTGCTTCCCTCTGCGAAGGGCCTATCCATTTACTTTTATGTTGAGTCATCACCCTCTTATTAAAAAGCATTAGCTGGAGAGCACAACGTCATTTGCATTCATCACTGTTAATTTATATTGGGTGTGACTATGATTGGATCTCTTTTACCATGAATTACAATGTCTAGTCAGTCCTTGATCTTTGAAGGTGCTTTGCATTTATGTTTTGCGGTCTCAGAAAGGGCTAGCGAGATACCATCTTGTTATATTATATTATGATTGTTTTGAGAAAGTGTTGTCATCCGAGATTTATTATTATGACTTGCTAGCTGATTATGCTATTGATATGAGTAATTGTGAGACCTGAGAATTATTGCAAAAGTGGTTAGTTATGATCTATGCTGAAAACTTGAATGCTGACTTGACATAGTTACAACAACAAAAGCAAACAGAGTTTGTAAAAGTTTTTCTTTCTTTCTTTCAGTTTGTCAACTGAATTGCTTGAGGACAAGCAAGGGTTTAAACTTGGGGGAGTTGATACGTCTCCGTCGTATCTACTTTTCCAAACATTTTTGCCCTTGTTTTGGACTCTAACTTGTATGATTTGAATGGAACTAACCCGGACTGACGCTGTTTTCAGCAGAATTACCATGGTGTTGTTTTATGTGCAGAAAACAAATATTCTCGGAATGACCTGAAACTCCACGGAACATCTTAGAAAAAACAATAAAAAAATTGTCACCAAAGATGAAGACCGGGGGGCCCACACCCTTCTCACGAGGGTGGGGGCGCTCCCCCCTAGGGCGCGCCCCCTACCTTGTGGGCCCCTTGTTGCGTCTCCGACTCCAACTCCACCTTCATATATTGAGTTTCGATGAGAAAAAATCAGAGAGAAGAACTCATCGCGTTTACGATACGGAGCAGCCGCCAAGCCCTAAAACCTCTCGGGAGGGCTGATCTGGAGTCCGTTCGGGGCTCCGAAGAGGGGGATTCGTCGCCGTCGTCATCATCAACCATCCTCCATCACCAATTTCATGATGCTCACCGCCGTGCGTGAGTAATTACATTGTAGGCTTGCTGGACGGTGATGGGTTGGATGTGATTTAACATGTAATCGAGTTAGTTTTGTTAGGGTTTGATCCCTAGTATCTATTGTGTTCTGAGATTGATGTTGCTATGACTTTGCTATGCTTAATGCTTGTCACTAGGGCCCGAGTGCCATGATTTCAGATCTGAAACTATTATGTTTTCATGAGTATATGTGAGTTCTTGATCCTATCTTGCAAGTCTATAGTCACCTACTATGTGTTATGATCCGGCAACCCCGAAGTGACAATAACCGGGACCACTTCCGGTGATGACCATAGTTTGAGGAGTTCATGTATTCACTATGTGCTAATGCTTTGTTCCGGTTCTCTATTAAAAGGAGGCCTTAATATCCCTTAGTTTCCAATAGGACCCCGCTGCCACGGGAGGGTAGGACAAAAGATGTCATGCAAGTTCTTTTCCATAAGCACGTATGACTATATACGGAATACATGCCTACATTACATTAATGAATTGGAGCTAGTTCTGTGTCACCCTATGTTATGACTGTTACATGATGAACCACATCCGGCATAATTATCCATCACTAATCCGGTGCCTACGAGTTTTCCATATACTGGTTCTCACTTATTTACTTTCTCGCTGCTACTGTTACAGTCACTACAAAATACCAAAAACATTACTTTTGCTGTCTTTACTTTTGTTGCTGCTACTACCACTATCATATTACTTTGCTACTAAACACTTTGCTGCAGATACTAAGTTTCCAGGTGTGGTTGAACTGACAACTCAGCTGCTAATCCTTGAGAATATTCTTTGGCTCCCCTTGTGCCGAATCAATAAATTTGGGTTGAATACTCTACCCTCGAAAGCTGTTGCGATCCCCTATACTTGTGGGTTATCACACCGCTGTCATTTGCATTCATTATTGTTAGTTTACATCGAGTATGACTTGACTGGATCTCTTTTACCATGAATTACAATGTCTAGTCAGTCCTTGGTCTTTAAAGGTGCTATGCATTTATGTTTTGTGGTCTCAGAAAGGGCTAACGAGATACCATCTTGTTATATCATATTATGGTTGTTTTGAGAAAGTGTTGTCATTCGAGATTTATTATTATTGCTCGCTAGTTGATTATGCTATTGATATGAGTAACTTGAGACCTAAGCGTTATTACGAATGTGGTTAGTTATAATCTTTGCTGAAAACTTAAATGCTGGCTTTACATATTTACAAGAACAAGAGCAAATAGAGTTTGTAAAAGTTTTTCTTTATCACTTTCAGTTTGTTAACTGAATTGCTTGAGGACAATCAAAGATTTAAGCTTGGGGGAGTTGATACGTCTCCGTCGTATCTACTTTTCCAAACACTTTTGCCCTTGTTTTGGACTCTAACTTGCATGATTTGGATGGAACTAATCCGGACTGACGCTGTTTTCAGCAGAATTATCATGGTGTTATTTATGTGCAGAAATAAACGTTATCGGAATGACCTGAAACTTCACGGAGCAATTTTTGAAAAATATAAAAAATACCTGCAAAAGATGAAGGCTAGGGGCCCCACCACCTGTCCACGAGGGTTGGGGGCGCGCTTGCCCCCCTAGTGCGCGCCCCCTACGTCGTGGCCCCCCTGGAGCTCCTCCGACTCCAACTCCAACTCCATATATTGTGTTTCGGAGAGAAAAAAATTAGAGAGAAGAATTCATCGCGTTTTACGATACGGAGCCGCCGCCAAGCCCTAAAACCTCTCGGGAGGGCTGATCTGGAGTCCGTTCGGGGCTCCGGAGAGGGGAATCCGTCGCCATCGTCATCATCAACCATCCTCCATCACCAATTTCATGATGCTCACCGCTGTGCGTGAGTAATTTCATCGTAGGCTTGCTAGACGGTGATAGGTTGGATGAGATCTATCATGTAATCGAGTTAGTTTTGTTAGGGTTTGATCCCTAGTATCCATTATGTTCTGAGATTGATGTTGCTATGACTTTGCTATGCTTAATGCTTGTCACTAGGACCCGAGTGTCATGATTTCAGATCTGAACCTATTACGTTTTCATGAGTATATGTGAGTTCTTGATCCTATCTTGCAAGTCTATAGTCACCTACTATGTGTTATGATCCGGCAACCCCGAAGTGACAATAATCGGGACCACTCCCGGTGATGACCGTAGTTTGAGGAGTTCATGTATTCACTATGTGTTAATGCTTTGTTCCGGTACTTTATTAAAAAGAGGCCTTAATATCCCTTAGTTTCCGTAAGGACCCCGCTGCCACGGGAGGGTAGGACAAAAGATGTCATGCAAGTTATTTTCCATAAACACGTATGACTATATTCGGAATACATGCCTACATTACATTGATGAATTGGAGCTAGTTCTGTGTCACCCTAGGTTATGACTGTTACATGATGAACCGCATCCGGCATAATTCTCCATTACCGATCCATTGCCTACGAGCTTTCCATATATTGTTCTTCGCTTATTTACTTTCCCGTTGCTATTGCTATCATCACTACAAAATACCAAAAACATTACTTTTACTACTGTTACCTTTTGCTACCATTACCACTACTATCATATTACTTTGCTACTAAATACTTTGCTGCAGATGCTAACTTTTCAGGTGTGATTGAATTGACAACTCAGCTGCTAATACTTGAGAATATTCTTTGGCTCCCCTTGTGTCGAATCAATAAATTTGGGTTGAATACTTTACCCTCAAAAACTGTTGCGATCCCCTATACTTGTGGGTTATCAACATGCGTGATTGAGAAACTCACGTGCAACTGCAAAATGATTTGGTTGAACATATGTAGGCTCATGTTGGCAACCAATAGATGTATTTTTTATTCGTTTGCAAACCTATGTGAGACATTTTTTATTTATATTCGGCTTGTAAAACTATGCTATTTTATTCAGTTCAAACTATATTATTTGACTATATGTTTTCATCAATGCAAAAATTGAGCGGCCAGCTGGCACATATGGGTCGGTGCGTTGGTCGCGCCGCCGACCTATATCTAAAACAGGGCGGACACCGGGCGGGCAGCTGATCCAAACGAACAAAAAGCGAACGAAATCGCCGTCCGTCTGGGTCGTCTCATTGGAGTTGCTCTTTCACTTTTTTTCTCTCGAAACTCTAAAATGCCTTACACCAATCACGTAGTTGGTAAGTATTACTCCCTCCGTTCTGAATTATTTGTCTTGGATTTGTCTAGATATGGATGTATCTAGATTCATTTTAGTGCTAAATACATCCGTATCTAGACAAATCTAAGAGAGTCGTGCTATGCACATGACATTCTTTGGACGATGCACGGACGATAAAAAAATCCGGCCGGACATATGCATGATTGAACAGGGCGCTGGCCGCAGGATTTAGATGTCGTGCATAGATCGGCCAGTTGTATCGTGCATGCAGCAGTTTCGAATGTAAGACAAGTACGTAATTTGGAACGGAGTACCTCCGCAACATATTACAAGACGTTTTCAGAGTAAAAAAATACAGATTACGCAATTTGACATGGAAAGAATTATACCAATCGCATCCTGTAAGCATGAGCTGTCATCCTGCCTGTCAACCAATCACAGTTGGAGATTCTGACAGGCAAAGGGGGGATATGCAAAACACCGCACCCATCTTCGCCCCCTTGCAGGCAGGTCCCCACGTGCCGTTTCCCCCTCCCCGTCTACCTCCCTGGAAGCGGCCTCCACCCCGTCGTCCTCCCCGGATCTACCCCGACGCCTCCTCCTCGCCCTCCCGCACAGCCACCCACCGCCGGGGGGAGGCGACCGAGGGAGCCCAGTCGTCACCCGGAAAATCGAGGGGGAACGCGCCGAGGGAGCAGAGCAAAATGTTCAAGTTCCTCAAGGACGTGGTCGCGGGATCCGGATCGGGCCTCAAGGACTTCCCCTACACCATCGGCGAGCCCCACGCCTCCGCCTGGGGCTCCTGGACGCACCACCGCGGCGCCTCCAAGGTACTTCACGCCCGCGTCCTCCCCGCCTCCTGCCTACCGACCGGGGCTGGGCCGATTGGATCCCCCGTAGGGCATGCGAGCTTCTCGATGTCGTGCTGAACTGGCGATCCGGGAGCTGGAGCTGATTGCGTGCGCTTTTCTACGGGGATTCTAGCCTGGGCTTTCGGTGCTTCGAGGCCTCGTACGCGCTGGACCGTGTATGCGCCTGTGCTCTGTAACAGTGTCAGGGCAGGGTACAGTTTTCTAGTTCGTGTTAGGCTGGTGCTAGCTTCGGCAACGCTGTAGGAAGTCAAATGGCTGAGTTCAGTGCCCTTAGGAAGTAGAATTCGTGGATCCAGTGCTTAGTTGATAATCTCGGTTAGTGGATGGTTGAACTTGAAATGGATGCATAATTTGTGGAGGCCCCCCATTATGATCCAATGTATTGAAGTGTGAAACGTTTGTGCACAATGTTACCACTAACCACCCATGTTATTTTCACGTCATTCTGTTTCCAACATAACCGTTCCCTTGTCTTCTCCAGGACGATGGATCGCCTGTGTCTATTTTCTCATTGTCAGGGAGCAACCCTCAGGACAGGCACATGGTTGCTGGTCGTAATGGGGTTAAGAGATTACGGACGGTAAGTTTCTCATTTTTATCTGCAAGATTATTGATAACTAGGAGTGCTATTACTGCGACATATTAGAGCAAAGTGAGTGGTGGTAAACAATTGGTCTTAAAAACATTATGACCAACACAAAAGTTGGGAAACAACTGTAGACATCATATGTTTAATAATGGTGCTATATCTCAGCTTTGCAAACATGATTTTCTAATATACTTTGAGGGAAACAACTGTAGACATCATATATTTAATAATGGCGCTATATCTCAGTATTGCAAACATGATTTTCTAATATACTTAGAGGGAAACAACTGTAGACATCATATATTTAATAATGGCGCTATATCTCAGTATTGCAAACATGATTTTCTAATATACTTCAGTCAATGTTTATCATTTTTGTATTGGCACCTGCTAAGTGCTAAGTCAGTTGAGTGTTGTTCGTAATGCAGGTGCGCCATCCAAATATATTATCCTTTCTTCACAGTACAGAAGCAGAAGTTCCTGATGGACCTGCTATAAAACACACAATATATATAGTCACAGAGCCTGTTACACCACTTTCTGAAAAAATCAAAGAGCTGAACCTGGGAGGTACACAGAGGTACAATGCGCTTCTCTTGTCTTCTCATGTTTAACAAAACTTGGCATGCATGTGCATACATTGTCTACACCGAGGCTAGTTAAAGCTGAGTGATATGATTTGTGGTAACTAGATTATATGTGATCCACACTAACTGAACAATGATTCCATAACGCTGAGGATCTGTAATAACATTTCTGTGTGAAAATATCTAATAACCAGGTTTGGATCTGCTGGTAGGGAAACCAGTGGTGTTGTGTCTGAGAAGTGCAGAGATAAAGAGTTCTTATCATCATATATGTGTTCACTGTGGTGCTACCTGGCAACCAGTGCTCGTCTCGGACTGTTCACACACCCAGTAGTTATCACATGACCTAACCAACTTGATTATGCGGCCTAATCGGCAATTGCACTGATAGGGGCACACAGTCACTGTATATGAATGGGTATACTTCATAGTAGACAGCAGTTTATAGAGCATGGTACTACACAAATTTTAGTCAAGAGTCATTGCTATGTTGGCTTACTGTGCCGTTGCCACCCATTTCTTGAGATCAAATTTTTGCAGTTGGCTGGCTATCTTCTTTTGTCCCCAAGATTTTATTCCATTTTTATTTTCATTTTTGTTCAGTAAACTTTATTCTCATCAGTAAGTTGTTCCAGAGATGAGTATTTTGCTTGGGGTCTTCATCAGATATCAAAAGCTGTGAGCTTTCTCAACAATGATTGCAAGCTCGTAAGTTCCTGCCTTAATATGGAACCTTATATTCTATTTATTTTCCATGCTAGCTGTTTATTAAAAAAATCTTTATTTGTTGCTATCTGATATCCGCTTATAGATTTGATTACTGCTAATGGTTGCTGGATTGCTGCTTGCTCATTATATCGTTCTATTTTGTTCCAGACACTAAAGCAAATTTTATATGTATATTGTGCCAATCAATTTGTCGCATCATGCTTGAAGCCCAAGCCATTTTCAGAACTTCTTTGTTTATTGGGTTCTATAGCTTTCGAAATAGAGCTTTTTCTAGTTATTACATGGCTGCCGCTTGAGCATACAGACTTTTTTCACCGGAACAACTTATTTTTTGTGAGATACTTAATTTATTTATCTTTTTCGTAGTTAAAAAAGGCGTGCCTAGGCTCTAGACAATACCAAAGAAAAGCGCAAGGCTATGGCAAACCACACAATTAACGCCTAGCTCTTTTAAAAAAAAGTTTCATCCTTTTTAAAAGATTAATGTGGGACATATAACTTTGGCATTAGATCATGCGTTCAACCTAACACCAAAGTCTTGCAAGCCTTACATTCCAAACCCTTGCTGCAGATGAGGCCAAAGTTAAAAAAGGCACGCCTAAGCGAGCGCTTAAGTGCGCCTAGGCTCTAGGTGCTAGCAAAACGCCAGCGCATAACTGCGCTTAATCTGCGCATAAGCATGCGCTTTTGTCAGAAAAGGGCAAGGCGGTGGCAAAACGCACAATTAACGCCTAGCACTTTTTTGAACTATGGATGAGGCCAAGTATTATTGCACTGTCAAACGGCTTATACTGTGTTACTTCATTGATCATTTGATTTCTGCTTTACATTACTCCTTTACCCTGCCTTTTTGAGAGGTTCTCACGAATCATAAAATGCCATGTTTCTCTTGCTTTACTGCAATTTATATTTATGTCTGTGAACTGTGTCAAGCCAACCTTGTTAGTTGACATTACTTGTTGACAGATACTTAGAGGATCTATATAATGCACATGTAGTAGATATTACTTGTTGAATGTGCAGAGATGTCTTGGTGACGGTAAAATCATGCTGGAGGATGTTTTTTGGGGTCATATTTGACCTTATATTGTGATAATTCATAATTTTATTGTTGAAATTAACAAGTACTGTCAGTATTTCAGTCTTAAATGAGCTGATTGCTGTCCCTTTATCAATTTCAGGTTCATGGAAATGTGTGCTTGGCTAGTGTAGTTGTTACTCAAACTCTGGACTGGAAGCTTCATGCTTTTGATGTTCTCTCAGAATTCGATGCCAATAACGAAATCGCCGGTAGCCCCATGTTGGTAATGCCTCTCAATCGACACCTTTATTTATGCTAGTCAGATGTAGCACTACATGCAGCTATGTTTTGGTACTGTTTAAACCAGCTTTTATGTCAAGCTCGGAAATTCAGAAATATATATTATTTTCCGTGATTACATCATATAGATGTTTGAACCTATGTCAAGATCTTCTCTTTTTATGTTCATCTGCAGCAATTTGAATGGTTAGTCGGAGCGCAGTACAAGCCACTGGAGCTGACAAAGTCAGATTGGGCTTCAATTAGAAAATCACCTCCGTGGGCAATTGATTCATGGGGATTGGGTGAGCTGACCTAACTCACTGCATTCTAATAGGGTTCCCTTTCCTCAATTGCATTCTTATGTGGCGATTCTGTTTATTCTTCCTGTTTAAGAATGGGGAAAAACTTCTTTTTCAAACGGTTCTTACCACTACCAGTTGCGCACTCGCTCTTCTTTACTTAACCTATTGAAGTTGTTCAGTTATTTCGTAATGGGTGTTTTCTCTGTGCGTGAATGCATGGAAGTCTTTCATGGTAATTTTAGAGAAAATTCCTTATTTGACACTACCTTAAAATGCGGTTCTTTATTTGACCCTGAAGAAACTTTTCTTCCCTATTTAACATGCAGTCTAAATTTCTTTCCTTACGTGACATCGCCGTCGGTTTCGTTACACTGTTCCGTAAAAAAAATTTAGATGGACCAAAATACCCCAATCCTAGTCGCTAGCCCACATCAAGCAAAAGAAAATATCCCGATCCAGATCTAGCCGTCCCTCTCGTCTTTGTTGCTTGACGTGTTTTTGTGCTTGTCGCTTTGAGAAAGCTAAGTCCAGTTGCATTTTTTTAATGCAAGTTACACATACATTACGTACCCTGGCCGATTACATCGTGCAACAGTCTACGTATTTGATCATGTAGCTAGCTAACCTTGCAGATGTAGAGGTCTGGAGCAGTTCCCGCTGACGTCTCATCGACTCATACATATATCTGAATGTCCGCGCGTCAGTTCCGAATACCCGTATATATACCGGCGGCCTGGCCGGCGCGTATTATACTTCTCCGAATACCCGAATACTTGACTAATGCATGCATGCACCAGTATAGTCTGGACTGGTCGTGGCGTGTTAAATATGGTTGAGTTCTACTATGTACATGCACGTATACGCAACGGAGCTCGTAGACGGGATTTTATATCTATATCTTTCCATGAAGATCGGAACAAACGCTCGCGTTCTGCCTATCTTCCTTCACTATAAATACAGAGGCACAACCGCACAAGGCCATTCGCAGGACTCACGCACGGTCAGAGAGGGGAACCATACATCGTTCACAACATCAATCCATTCGCCAACGCCCACACCCATCCAGCACTCTCATCTCGCGGAGGCGTTCGGCAGCGTCGGAGTCCTCGGAGCACAGTACATCCAACCACCATCTGCTCAACACCAACACCGACGGCCGTCTCGTATGAGCACCAACACCAATTTTTTGGATTGAAATCAGTTCATTGACCAAATTATGGGGTCTCAATTGGTCATTTAACACGACCAAATATGTAACATATCTGTAGATATTGTCATGTACAGATTTTTGGTCACCTTATGCACCAGGGGTAAAAAGGTCTTTTCACGTCTGTCTTTAACACCGTTAGTGAACAAAATGCACTAGAGTGTCATATTGGGAAAGAAATTTAGAGCAGATGTCAAACAGGGAAGACAAATTTCTTCAGGGCCGAATAGGGAACCACATTTTAAGGTAGTGTCAAATAAGGAATTCTCTCGTAATTTTACCCAGTTTGAATTCTAGACCAAGTCAAAGGTGAGATTGACCAAAAAACTTGTCAAGTCTAAACTAAGAAAATCAGATGATATTAACTCTTCTATGTGGTGATACTTCTGTTTGGTGCAACATCCCTCTTGTTTCTTCAATGTTGCTCCTTATGCACAATGAAATAATGAGAACATATGACACAAGGTACCTTTCACTAAAAGGACAACATATGTCACTCATTGCAGGGTGTTTAATTCATGAGCTCTTTTCTGGTGGAAAGTTGAGCAGGACAGAGGACCTTCGCAACATTGCTTCAATCCCGAAGGTTAGCTTGCATGACTGTGTGCTGGGGTTTGGTTTGTTCTTGAGCTATCTTGTGAACACATCACATTCTCCATTGTCTGTACCGTAGAACATCATTTTGACATGGTTCCTCTGGCTTTTAATGTTATTGATTTCGTTTTCGTTTTGTTGCAGTCTCTGCTTCCAGATTACCAGAAGCTCTTAAGTTCTACACCTTCTCGTAGAATGAATCCTTCAAAACTTATTGACAACAGCGGCAAGTTCAATAGTTTTCCCTTTTTATTCAAGCACTATTGTTTTCATTTTCTCTGTCTTTCTTTTATTAACGTCCATCTTCTTCAGCCTTTGTTCTTAATGCTGTAATTAACGATTTGGCTTTTAATTTCAGAGTTTTTCCAGAACAAGTTGGTAGAGACCATCCAGTTCATGGAAGTTCTTAATTTAAAGGACAGTGTTGAGAAAGATAGCTTTTTCCGGAAACTTCCAAATATAGCAGAACAACTTCCCCGTGAGATAGTTCTGAAAAAGGTACCGTGAAACTCCCAGTTAGAACCCATGAGGCCTGAGTTTGGACTGTGTTTATTTCCTGTGCAACTAACTGGAGTTCCCTGTTTATGTTCATATCTTGTCTACTTTGTGAATAGTTGCTCCCTGTGTTGGCATCTGCTCTTGAATTTGGTTCTGCTGCTGCTCCAGCCTTGACTGTGCTGTTAAAGATGGGCTCCTGGCTTCCAGCTGATCAGTTTAGTACTAAGGTTTGTCATCATTTATTTTGCTTTTGCTCAATATATATTTTGGTTCTTTGACCATCCAGTAAAGATGGTTTGTGGGCTTGTCACTCATGTTGAGAATACTGGCCCTTTTCAGGTTTTGCCAACTATTGTGAAGCTTTTTGCCTCGAATGACCGAGCTATCCGAGTTAGTCTTTTGCAGCACATAGATCAGTTTGGAGAGTCATTGGCATCACAAACAGTTGATGAACAAGTATGCGGTCTATTTTTATATGGTCATATGTTTGTTTCTGAGTGTTCACATTTGACAGGATAATTCTGGATTTGCAGGTTTTTCCTCATGTTGCCACTGGGTTCTCTGATACTTCTTCTTTGCTCCGTGAACTGACACTGAAGTCGATGCTTGTATTGGCACCAAAAGTGAGTTGCACGTACTTCCATGCTGAGCCTAAGTTTTATTTGACTAGCTCTACCATTTTAGGTTTAGTTCATTTCAAGATTTTGGAACTATAACCATTCTTGCTTCGGAATTTTGATTTTTGTTGTCCCTTTAGTCATAATTGTGGTTTTAAAGAACAATCCAGGGACTTCAGTTTGTTCCATGGTACTCCTCTATTACATGAGATTTTCTTTTGTCTTTTGTGCTAATTGGCTGATCTGTTACTGTAGTTATCTCAGCGTACAATCTCAGGATCTCTCTTGAAGTATCTCTCTAAGCTTCAGGTGATGTTTCATTCTAGTTAAATTTGGTTTCAACCCAGTGATGCCTTGTTGGATATGAGAAGGGTTGTACAGTTGAGTAAAGGCATTGTTGTTTGTCTTCAGGTCGATGAAGAACCTGCAATCCGGACAAACACTACAATTCTTCTTGGGAATATTTCAACTTACATGAATGATGGGGTTTGTTCCAAAGATGCTCTACCTTTTTCGTTGCTGTTATTGCTAGTTTTCCTTTGAAGTGTTGCTTAGATATGCTGCACTAGTGATGCTGCGGAATTCTAGATGTGCCAATTGGCATATTTGGGGAGATCTTGACCATGATTATTTTTAAGTCTTGAATCCTAGATATTCTCCATGAGTAAGGTTCTATTTTTTGTTGAAAACTAGCTGGTTGCTGGCGGCAAACACATACAATAACGAATGAAGACCAGAAGAAAACAGTACTAGTTGGCTGGAAATACCAGAAAATTAGTTGGGTGCACGATTTGTCACAAAATGGGAAGATAATAACAATGTCTAGGGGCAAGCTTAAAATCTTCTCTTGTTTGATTGTGCAATGCAAGTGCAACTTCTGCCTTTTCTTCTGTGGCCTGGATATGGACTTCATTTGATTGTTTTACAGTTCCACCTTATTTATAATCTTTGTTAATGCGGCTCTAATTTTT
Source organism: Triticum dicoccoides (assembly GCF_002162155.2). Classification (NCBI taxonomy): domain Eukaryota; kingdom Viridiplantae; phylum Streptophyta; class Magnoliopsida; order Poales; family Poaceae; genus Triticum; species Triticum dicoccoides. Next base: position 589,206,219 of record NC_041384.1, on the reverse strand, counting down.
GCAGACTAGGAAGCGAGTATTGATCAATGCATTCACAGTCCGTGCATTACGTGATACCTTCCCGCCTGCTCGAGCAGCTGGTACATTAACCTGAGCAGATGTGTTGTTGTACTATTGATAGAGCATTCTTCCACTGATTATTGTGACAAAGTATGAATCATTATTTTGCCTTGACAGGAATCATGGCACTGAGTGTCACTAGTTCATACTACGAAATGACAGAGATAGCAACCCGTATACTGCCTAACATTGTTGTCCTTACATTTGACCCAGACAGGTAAGTTAGAACCTTTAGCTCTAGCTGTCTCTAGTTTGTCATTGCTGAAATAGAAGACTGTGCTGGCCTAATCACTACTGCCTCCAGTTGTTACATATGTTGTTTTTAGACATGTTTGCCAAATACCATGTTGTGGTTTATTAGTGTTGTTTATTATGAGACTGTCCCTAATCACTCCCTTTAGCTGGAATTGCACTCTTACAGACTAGCACTCTTACAATACTGCCCCTACCTAACTCCCTTTTGTTTGAACTGCACTCACAATAAAGTGATAGTTTCCCCCTTTTAGCATTGCGTTTAGGGGCTTTAAGCCAGTTTTATGGATTACATTCTTTAATATAGCATCAAAATTAAAAAGCAACATAGGCATTTATCCCATCCATCGACTGAGGAAAACAGCTGTATTACACTTGTAAACTCACCTAATTTTATTATTGATGCAAATTCGAGCTCCCAAATTCCGTCTGAGTGGATGTTGCGTCCTATTTTAACAACCAAAGTGGTCAATGCCAAGATGGCAAAATGTGATGTGCATCACGTTAAAGCCTTCTTCATTTGTTCTTACTTTACTTTCTTGACTTGGTCTTTCAGCTAATCCATTCTTATTTTATTTATAGTGATGTGAGGACCAAGGCTTTCCAGGCTACTGACCAATTCTTGCAAATAGCAAAACAACATCATGAAAAGGTAGCATATCTAGTTTATCTGCCTACTATAAATCGACTGTTTTATTACACTAGCTATGAATTGTGGCACAATATGCTGGCTGTTAACTTAGTGTTGCAACATGTCCTTTTGTTTTCTTTATTCCAAATCTAATATGTACGTGTGCTATTTGTTTTTGTTACTTTGAAACCCACTTTTTAAAATTTCAAAATAGAAAGAACACATATGCTCAGGTGTACAAAATCCACGTCGTATGCATGTTTATTATCATTAACTCTTTCTTACATTTATTATTTCCTTGATCTGCCCGGATGTTGGCTGGTGAATGTACCAGATCTAGTAAAATAGAGGGAGTAGTAATGATACTTTAGTACTGTTGAGTTACTGCATCCTAGCCTAATTGTTCCAAAAATACATTCATGTATATATATAATTGCTGTGATAAGCATCTCTGCTGTGATGTTGCTAATACAACATATGTACCTCTACCCTTTTGTTTTATCAATGTTGCTCTTCTTATATTGTGATTATTTTTTTGCTTTGTTGTGTTTTATAGCTTAACACAGGAGACAACAGGGCAGCCGAAGGTACTGGTGTTCAGTTAAAGCCTGGAAATGCTAGTTTACTTGGGTAAGTTGTCATATGTTCCAATCATCATACGCAAGCTCGCTTATGTCTTTCAAGGTCCTACATGTACTGCAAACTAGAGTTTTCCTAACTAAGCTCGTTTTAAAACAGTATCTCTACTTGAATGCTTAGAATTGTGTCTAGAATGTGTTTAGAAATTAAAACAATCTTAGACTTCAAGATTTCTTATCTATTTGAAAACAAAAGTTTTGGACATATTAATATCAAACTGAACTTTCATAAACAAAGGAAACATCCAAAAAAATAATTGATTGTGGGAACCATGCTGTAAGCTATCGCTATCTCAGCTCCTCAAAAGGAAAAAAAATGCCTCTATACTATTTTACCAACAGGAAGGAAAAAAGAGGTCCTATCTTATTTATGTTAGGCCAACAGTGTATATGCACTTGCGATTTGAGATTAGATATATTAGTGATGCATAGTGTTGTCCACTTTTGCTGTGGTCATAACTACATGTACACTATCAAATGGCGCTTGATTCATGGCTGCAGCACACAATTTTTTTTTTGTTATTTCTCCCTCTACTTGTGCTGATGCTTAAGCGGTTGGTGAATGTAGTTATTTAGTACTCCATCTGTTCACTATTATAAGATGTTTTGGATATTTCAATATGGACTACATACGGACTGAAATGAGTGAACAAACACACGAAAATGCGTCTATATACATCCGACTCCGAAAGAAAGTTACTCCCTCTGATCCGAATTAAATGATGCAGCCTCTATACAATGTCCATTTTACGTTGTATAGAGGCCGCGTCAATTAATTCGGATCGGAGGGAGTAGAACATCTTATAATAGGGAACAGAGGGAGTATACATATCAACTCATGTAGCAGATGCTGCTGAATATGTCTGATGCTAGCATGCTTGCTAGGAAACACCCACTTCTTAAGGCAACCGTGTCAATTTTGCGCTGCATTGTGCTGTGGGATCTAATAACGTCCATTAACCTTTGAAAACTAGGACACTGATAATTTTCTTGCTTGAAACTAACTAGTTGCTGTATACAAGAGCAGAAACTTAGCTAGTTCCCTTTTTACTTAGCCAAATGAAGCCTGAATGATGTATGCGTCTACACTTGTACTGGAGCTATCTTTACGCCTTTTCAGTTTATCTTTAGAATTTTCTGGTTTTGTATGCAATTGATTTATTACTTACTAGAAAGCGTACATATACAGGTGGGCCATGAGTTCTATTACTCAGAAGGGAAAACCTTCCGACCATGGCCCAGTATCTACTGCAAATGCCAGTAACTCTCAAGTTTCAGCACCCCCCAGTACCACCTCAGGTATTATTCATTTTCTAAATTTCTTAAATCCTCGGGAGCTTTGATCTCAGTTTTCATCACTTCCATAAACCTGGAAGGCTTATGAAGGTGACAAGGTGTAATTTTGTGGGATGAGGATTAACAGAAGTTATAGGTGTGTTACATTGCTTGTGAATCCTTATGTTGGGTATTATATTGTCACAGCTACTCACTCTGCCCCAGCAGCATATGCACCAGCAGCCGCTTCCAACTCTTTTGATCAAACTGCACCAGCATCAGCAAGCTCATCTATGGATGGATGGGGTGAGCTCGAGAACGGTAACCAGGAAGAGAATGGTAGTGATAACGAAGGATGGGATGATGTAGATCCATTTGAAGAGAAGTCACCGCCATCTCTTCTTTCTAACATACAAGCTGCCCAGAAACGTCCGGTGGTGCAACCGAAGCAACCAAGTAAGTTTTACATTTCTGTCGTGGTGCATTTGTATCTCAAGGAAGGACATATGCATCTCTGTTAAAACACTTATTTGCTAATTTATTTTCTCAATTCAAAAATTTCAACCATAGTTCCAAGTTCATCAAGATCAAATCAGCCAGCGGCACCAAAAGCAGAGGAGGATGCTCTATGGGGCCCTACGGCTGTTCCAGCACCCAAAATCGCACCGAAGTCTGCAGGCATCAAACCCTCGGTATCGCACAATGATGATGATGATCTCTGGGGTTCAATAGCTGCACCTCAGCCAAAATCATCTGGGAAGGCTTTGAAGCCTGCAGCAGCGAATAATGACGACCTATGGGGTGCCATTGCAGCACCCCCGCCGGCAACCAAAGCTAGGCCTCTGGCGTCATCCAGTAGGGGTCGAGGAGCAAAGCCAGCACAACCAAAACTTGGTGCTCAAAGAATAGGAAGGACCTCCTCAACTGGCATGTAGAGTGCCATGATACAGTTGTTGTACAAGGATGCAACTTTTTCTCCTTTTCTTTTGTCCTTGATGTGTCTAGGAGATCCTCTTTGTAAACTAGCCCAATCATTTATACGACATGAACATTGCTTGAACTCTGCCCGTTGTATAATATCACAATTGTGTAATATGGTGGTAGCTCAGGAAATTTATGTACATCACAGGTACAGTGCTTGAACTGTGCCATCAATATATGATTTTGCCTTTGTTTTCCTGGGCTTAGATTTGTTTGGACGAACCAGACAAGGTTTCTACTACAGATCTTCCAAATGATCGTCTGGATTCATCTAAGAATAGTTCTAAAATTTTGGTGTTGCATGTCGATAGCCTGTGACCAGCATTGTGCAATTTTACGATGATATGTACTCCTGTCAGCAGCTACCACCGTTGCTTTCTATGATGAACTGGGGATGAACATGCAGCTCTAGCTTCCATGTTGGAAAACCGCCCGAAACCATCACCAGCCTGTTGCAAGCAACCACATATCTCAGCTTATAACACAGCATGAAATTGTTCACCGTATTAAGATGCATACTCAGCAACAATTTGTGGGTTAGGAAATTGTTTGCAGTAGCTGTCAGTAAGCGCAGCACCCAGTAGGTGCTGTTGCAACAAAGCATAGATCACACTGAGCTCAACCAACGACGGACAGTATATCGAAACCTGACGCCGCTGCTTTCCTGGTGTGCCTGATCTTGTTATCCTGGCAACCATCAGTGCACTAGAATGGCAAAAATAGTGGATAGCAACATGACTGCAACGATTCCAATGACAAGAATACAAAATTGTCTACAAAATCGACTCACACCAGTGGAATCAATAAAACTCTAAAATTGGCGCGCGCATGAAACATAAAGCTCAGCATCATGGTCATTTTTTTCCTTTGCCCTTCCATCAACCCTTTCCTGATGCAAAAGATGGCGGTTCATTCTTTATATTTGACTAAACAACCGACCTGAACCATGCCAACGATGCAGAACATGCTGATCATCGCTGGTGTACTCTGAACCACATCTGGTAAAAAAATCTGGCATTGTCTCAAACAGGGCCGGGTAATTCCTCGTAGAAGGTCCAAGGGCGTGGGTGGAGCATCGCATTTCCACAAGCAATTGCATGAGGGGCAATGCCAATTGATCAGGAGTAGACTGCAAGCCTCGATAAAGTTCACACTTTGTTCTACTGGCTGTCCAGCACCAGGATAACCATCCATGAACCGGGTTCGATCTGAGAGTACTGGTCAACCTAACAGCGAGTCCATCATGCCCGCTGTTGATCCAGCCCTCCACTTTTCTCGTAGCTAGAGTGGAAGGACAGTAGTAGCATAGTCACCAAGCCTGTTCCAGTGCAGTGAGCACTGAAGATCCGGAGTGAAATATTCCTTTCTCCTAACAGGGAGCACCAAATTCTTCACCAGTAGTCTTTGCAGGAGCATGCTCCACCTTCGAAGCGATGGAAGCGGCTCGCGTCCCTGACGAGAAATGCCCGGTTGGCAATTGCAGAGACCGCCTTCAGGAAAGAGTGGCAGTCCCCACATACCCTTAGGTTCTTGATCACCACAATCTCACTGTCATCAGTGTTCAGCATACCGAAGGCCACAGCGAGCTTCTCACTGTGAAAGCCGATCAACGGCGCAGCCATCTTCCCAGAGTACCCCTCGTCCACTCTGCCTTGCCCAGTTTCCACAGTGCCATCTGTTTTCTCCGTCACCATTTGTTCAAGCTTAATCACGAGCTCGTAAATCCTCTTTGCCTGCGGATGTGAGTGGTCGTCAGCCATGAAGAGATGAACCCTCCCCTTGTTTTCGACATAGCTGCACCCAGGCTCCTTCTTGAGCCCACGCTCCCTCATCATCGCACGTACCCTCACCACACCCTCCAGTTGTCCTGTGTCTGTGTATATGTTTGCCATGAGCACATAGTAGCCGACATTGCTCGGTTCGAGCTTGATGACATGCTCGAAAGCCTCCTCCCCTATCTCCACATTCTTATGTATCTTGCACGCCCCAAGAAGGGCACCCCACACCGCACCGTCGGCTGGCATGGGCATTGAGGAGATGAGTTCTTGTGCCTCCTTGAGACGGCCGGCCCGTCCAAGGAGGTCCACCATGCAGGTGTAGTGCTCCAGTGTAGGCCGCAACTGGTATGTACTCTCCATTGCTGAGAAGTACTTGCGCCCCTCCTCGTACATTCCAGCGTGGCTGCACGCCGACAAGAGGCCGACCATTGCGACATTATCTGGCCGGATGCCTTCTGACACCATCGCCTGGAAGAGATTTACAGCAACATCGCCATGCCCGTGCATGCCGTACCCAGTGATCAGTGCCGTCCAAGACACAATGCTCTTCCTGGGCATTTCGTTGAACAGCCGCTGTGCCTGGGGCAAATTGCCGCAGCGTGCATGGAAGTTGATGAGAGAGTTGCAGAGCTGCATGTTGGCACGGAAGCCTGGGAGTCTCTCTTGCATGTAGCGTTCGACACCCAGGCCTACACCGCGCGCTCCAAGGTGGGCACACGAGGAGAGCACGCTCACGAGCGTCACGGCGTCTGGCTCCACGCCGCCGCCATCGTGGCCACACATGCGGCTGTAGAGATCAAGGGCGTCCACTGCGAGGCCATTCTGCGCGTGGGCTGAGAGCACGGCGTTCCACGAGACGATGTCACGGGAGGTCAATGGCATCTCGTCAAACACCTGCCGGGCAAGGCCAGCGCCGCGGCGCGCGTATGCTGATATGAGGCAGTTGGCCACGTTTGTCTGGGCGGCCAGCCCTGCTTTCCCCACGAGGGCATGGAGCTGCGGCACGACGCTCTGAGGAGCGGCGGGGAGCAGCGTCATCAGCGTGACGGCATCGAAGGGGGCGCTGGCCGCCCGCATGCGGCGGAAGAGGGCGAAGCAGGCGGCCGGGAGCGCGTGCAGCGCGCATCCGGAGATGAGGGAGTTGAAGGCTGTGCGGAGCGTGGTGGGAGGCGTGGACGCGAGGGGCATTTCGTCGAGGAGTTGGTGGGCGCGCGGGAGGAGGCCGAGGCGGGAGTAGGAGGAGAGCAGCGAGGAGAGGAGGTAGGCGTCGGAGGAAGGGAGCAGGCCGCGCTTGCAACCGAGTGCCTGTATCTGGGCGACGCCGGAGACCAGGGATAGCGCCGTGCAGGAGATGACCGCGGCTGGTAGCGCAAGGGCGTGCGGCGGCGGCGAGGGGTCGCCGTCGCGGAGCAGGGCCAGGACCTCCCGGTGCCGGCCGAGGCGCGACAAGGTGCGCACGCGGGCGCTCCATGGCTCCGTGCCGTTAGCGTCGCCTGCTAAGGCGGCGGCGGTGGAGGTCGCCGCGGAGGTGGAAGGCTCCGTGGTCATCTTTAGCCAGCACAAGCCGGGAGTTTTTTTTTGTTTTGAGTAAATTTTGAGGGGACGAGATTATCCCGGCCTAGTTGCGAAACGGTGCCTCCCTCCGAGGGCCCAGGTCGCTGGTTAGCTCTTGGCGGCCCAACAAGGCCCAGGTCGCCTAAACACGTGATTCCCTTTATGTTTTGGCTCTCGTCGGCTCTAGAACAGCGCATTTTCTCCAACCTCAGCAACTCCTCGCGCCGCCGCCGCCGCCTCCTCCACGCCGGCCTCCCAAGGCATGCCACCCCCCCTCCCGTCCTCCCCATCCCGCCGCCGCTGTCGCCTCCCGATCCGATCCGCCCAGCCCCTCCTCCCATCCCGCCCAGCCCCGCCGCCTAAGTATGTGTTACAATCTATAACAACTCTGGTTATGCAGGTTGCGACGATGGCGCTGCTAACCAATGTTTCTGTGGATCAAATGGAACAGCTCAATGAGGGTTTTGCCTCTGGATTGGACGTCCTTCAGCAAGCTCTGCATACCGTATGTCGGACTCTTCCACTCTATATTCTTACTTTTTGTCCACTCTATGCTTAATTTGTTTCTGGTTTCAGATCAACAAGCTCGTTGAAGCGGCACAAGAGTGGCCGACGAGTGGCCGACGTTACAGCTCCAACAGCTGACGGAGAAGCTTGAAAGAGAAGCCCATTCCAGAGCTGACTTGGAGAAGGAGCTTGACAAGGAGAGGAAGACCAAGGCTCTTGTGGAGGAGGAGGTTGACAAGGAGAGGAAGGCCAAGGCTCTTGTGGAGGAGGAGCTTGACAAGGAGAGGAAGGCCAAGGCCACGTACAAGCAGCAGATAGCAAAGAACCAAACTGAAGCGAAGAAAAGGAAGAGTGATATGGCCACTATCTGAAGCAGACAACAGCCGCATCCAGCAACAATTAAAAGCAGCAGGTTAAAACAATTATTTTGACTCGTACGTGTTTTTTTTTCTGTATTGCTTAATTCTTATAGGATGTAGTTTAGCTTCACACATTTGCTACTATTGCAAGTATCCACATGGGCGTGCTTAGGCTTTTGGCAAAATCTACTTTCTGATGAACTGTGAAGTGCTGAATACTTGTCAAGCATGTTGTTTTATTTTAGTGAGAAGCAACTGACATGCCTTGCTATCTTTGGACTGCATGTATATGACTTCTTTCCTGAAGATGTTCCATTGGCTGTGCGTAATTGTTATAGGATGTAGTTTAGCTGAGTAAAAATGTACAGAGAGATGTACAGCCATAGTCCGATTCTGGGTGAGTAAACAAATATGTCCAGTCCTACAATCACATACTGTGTTATCACCATGGCACTTGTTATTTGTGACCTCTAGTACAGAGAGTTTTATGTGCTGTATTTTTTTGAATGATCACAAATTATCCCAGTTAAGACAAGTTATATAATTCAGAATAACAACAAGTTTGCCCTTTTTTTTGAATGATCACAAATTATCCCAGTTAAGACAAGTTATATATTTCAGAATAACAACAAGTTATATAATTCAGAATAATTGCGCTCAAACTCCATTGGGGCCGATCCTGCTTCTCTACCACGGGATTCGGTTGGTGTGTAGAAGAATTGGCCTTGAGGAGCTTTTAGCAACTGCAGACAAGTTAACATCTGCCCTTTTGAAACTTGTAACACCCGCGGATCTGCGGCATTGTTCGTTGGCCACTTGAGTGGCCACTTGACTCGAACGAGCGGCCAAGCTGAGAGTAGAAACTGCATCTTGGCAGGAAACTTCTTCCTGTATCAACCATGAAGTGATAAGAGAAGCAAACAGCCACAAGTAATGGTAGCTTAATATATTCTGGACCACATGTTCTGTTTACTTAACAAAGATTCTCTGCTCAAGAGGGGGTGGAAAGGGCCCAAAGAATGTGTATTGTGTGGTAAAGATGAATCTGTAGACCATTTGTTTTTTTTCATGCTCTGCTGCCTCTCTTCTGTGGAGTTTAATTAAATGTGCCTTTATCTTTGATCTATGCCCAGTTCAGGTGTGAAATGTTTTGGCAGGTGGATTAAAACTTTTGCTAAAAATGATCAGAAACTTGCTATGGTTGGCGTGGGTGCTTTGATGTGGACTGTTTGGAAATGTCGCAATGCCGTTATATTTGATGGCAAAAAACGTAATGGTCCTATGAATCTTGTTCAGTCTATGACATACTGGATTACTTCTTGGTCTATTTTACAGACAAAGGACCAAGCAAGAAAAATGCTGGAGCTGGGGTCAAGACTTCTCGAACAGGTGGCAAGTGAGGTTTACAGGGCATCACAAGGATGGAGGATCAACGACGCGAGGATTCAAGCCTGAGGCTGCTTTGGTGGTGTGGATTTGTCTCCACAGGCGCTGATCTCCTTGTAATAGGTCTAGTCTACTTGTTGATGCCTGTTTTGCTTAGGTGACACTCCTGTTGTGCGCTCCCTGGTGGTGGCTTTTGTTTAGAGGGCTTAACTCCTGCGTTGGATCTTATTACTTTGGGCTTTGTTAGTTAGCTGTTTGCTGCGTTTTTTGTTTGTGTATTTAGTTCTCATGACTTGCAGCTTTGTCAGGGGTTGGGTGTGACATATGCCAAGAGATGACTTATCATGACGGGAGCGAGTAGAACGTCGCCGGTGCCCGGAAGCGGGATGAGGCGTAGACACGAACACCGGCGTACTTTACACAGGTTCGGGGCTCTCCTAGGAGATAACACCCCTAGTCCTGTTCTGTGGGGTCTCCGCATGATCACTAAGGCACTAGTGAGTACAATGGTGCTCCTCGAGCTGTATGCTAGAGGTAGAAGAAAGCAGGGTTAGCTCTCTCTTCTCTTTATGTGTGAGTCTAGGTCTAACAGGTTGGGAACCCTTTGCATGGGTGCCCTGGGGGGTTTATATAGGCCTACCCCCCAGGGGTACAATGGTAATTTGGCCAGGTATAGGACCCGACTGTCAGTGTCTCCTGTCGTCGGCTTCTCCGCCGGCCGCTGGGGCCCGCCGACTGGTCTGGTGCGGAGCCGACAGGCCGCCTCTGCCGCTTGCGGGTCTGGCCGGCTGCTTGTTACTGTAGCCGTAATGCTAATGACGTATGCTTGGTCGGAGGGAGGGAGGGGGCGTGGCTACAGTCCCACCGTCTGGTGGGAGATCACTGTAGCCACATTGTGTCTTCTCTGGTTAATGGCGCGCGAACTTCGAGGGAAGAGGGGGTCGCCTGCTAGAGAACGGCCTCCCTCGGGTCCGACTGATCAGGCTCTGTCGCCTTCCGGTCTCTCGCTGCCTGGTAGGGCCCGCCGCCTGCAGGCCGTACCGACAGGCCGTCGTGGGAGCAGGGCTCCGCCTGACAGGGGTGACGTAAGGGTGGAGCGCTAATAGTGCCGTCCTGTGCGGAGATCTTCGCCTGTACGGGGCACTGTGGCCGCGCCGTGCCCTGGATATGGGGGTGATGGGCTATACTGTAGCCACACCCTGTCTTGTCTTCTTAATGGGGGTGCAGACTTTGAAGACGTCATGGGCCGCCTGCTAGGAGCTGGCCTCTCTGGAGGCCGCCTGCTAGGAGTCGGCCCGTCTTGAGGCCGTCTTCTGGTGCTTGTCCGTCTTCTGGCAGCCGGCCGCATGAGCCAGCCGGCCACCAGAAGGCGGCGCTTTATCCTTGATGCTTGAGGGGCGCAGCCGGCCTCGATGTCTTAAAATGGTCAGGGACCTGGGTTAGGCTACTCGTGGCCCATTACTCCGACAGTAGTCCCCGAAGTTGGTGAGGCGTCGCGGCTGATAAGTCGAGGTGCCTCAGCAGTTTCCTTCTCCGAGTGCTCTTGTTGAATGCTTTGTCCGTCTCCTGGTATGCAGCCTGCTGGGAGCCGACCGCGACCAGGCGGGCTCGTCTGATAATTTTTGAAACGCCAAGGCGGGAACCAGGTGGCATGCTTGCTAGGCCTCTAGGCCCGCCGCCCGCTGCGAGCACGCCACACGGCACCAACTAGCTGGGTCAGCCTGCCAGCCCACACGCACGATGGGACGCGACAGCAGGCTGGGCCCGCCATTACTGGGCCTCGGCACGCGAGCGGATCCGCTGCGGCCGAGGCGGGCGGTTGCGATTCTATGCGGAGTTACTGCGCGCAATAATCTCGGGGTCGTGGGTGCAGTTAATCCCATGATCCCACTCCCCGCCCCTCGGCTTCGTAGCCCAGGGGCTATAAGTAGGGGGAGGAGGGAGAGCGACAGAGCACACGCGCCCTCCTCTCCCTTTGCCATTTCCATCCTTCTCCTCCTCTTGCTGCCGCCACACTCCTACGCTTTGCCGAAGCACTGCCATAGCTCGTCGCCGTCGATCTCCTCCGCCCCAAACCTCTTGCTTCGCCGCGGTCTTTGCCCCACCGCCGCGCCATCTCTCCGTCCAGCCTGAAATCCATGGCGCGCGAACGGGGAGGGGATTGGGACGGCTCACTCGTGATCGACGACCATCTCGCATTCCTTCGCGCCACACGGCAGCTGCCCGGCGCGGGCTTCGTCAAGGTGCGCGTGCCACCGAAGAAGGAGATCTCGCCGGCGCCGACAGGAGGCGAGCGGGTTATCTTCCGCTTGCACTTCCTCCGCAGCTTCGGCCTGCCGGCAAGTGGGTTCCTCCGTTCCTTCCTTGACTTCTATCATCTCCAACCTCATCATCTGACGCCCAACACCGTGACATTGCTGTCCGCCTTTGTCACGATGTGTGAGGGCTACCTCGGCATCCTCCCCACCATCGAGTTATGGGGAGCGTTCTTCTACACCAAATTGGGCACCTCTGCCAAGGAGAAGGCGGCCCAGTGCGGCGCCTTCGTCGAGGTGCGCCGTCCGTCTGCGAAGTATGCCTTCCCCGCCATCAAGCTGTCACAGTCGGTCAAACTGTGGCAGAAATCATATTTTTACGTGGAGAATGTCGACCCGGCCATCGACTTCATCAACCTGCCGCCCTACGAAGCCGGCCCTCCGGCCGAACCTCGGGCCAACTGGGGATACAAGCCGAAGCCCATGTCGGCCGACGCCATCGCCGCCATCAACCGGCTCCGGGTGCTTACTGATGAGGAAGGCCTCAAGGCGTCCAACCTGCTGGTCGCGTTCGTCGTGCGCCGAGTTCTCCCGCTCAAAGGCCGGCCTCATCTGATCTGTCGGATGAGCGGGCACTGCGACCCGAGCCGGATGTGTATGAGGGACATGCCGACCGTTGAGGTTGCCTGTATGGTGAACGAGATCTCTGACCTCAAGCTGTCGGAAGGGTCTTGGCGGTTCGGCAAGCGGCCATACTGCCGCGCCAACCCGCCGCCTGCTGTAAGTTCTTCAACTCTTTCCTTTTTAGTACTTGCCTTGGTTCTGGTCTTGAATAGTCGGTCTTTTGAACGCAGATCTACATGTCTCCGGCGACGGCCGCCGTCGTGGGGCCGGGTGGAGGCTACCAGCCGGACCGAGAGGTGAGTGACGTGGACGACCCCGACTTGGGGGCGACCGCCCTGCAAGACGACACCATAGGCGCCGGCGATGTAGCAGGCGGCTCCGAAGAAGGAGGCGGCCTCGAGACCTGGCCCAATGATGATGATGATGAGGACGAGCCGCGCCATGCGCGAGGCACCTGCAAGGCGGACGTGGCCCCCCCCACCGAGCCGGTTGCTCAGGAAGGCACGCGCAAGCGTAAACAAGGCGCCGTCTTGTTCGGCAGCGTGATGAAGAAGACCAAGAACCCGACCGCCACGACCAGGCGGAAGGAGGCCGCCGCGAAGGCGGCCAAGTTCCAGAAGCTTCCGAAGGCGCCTCCTATGGTGTCGGCGTAAATATCTTTTCCTTGCGCTTTCTTTTCTTGTTGGTTCCGCCCGAGCTTCCTTGCTTTATTTTTCTTGACTTAGGGCCCCGCTCTCTCTTGAGAAGTCGGCCGCCGCCTCCGTCATTGGGTCGGCGGAGACCTCTACCACCACCCAGCGAATCGACCCTGCAGCCGACCTCCTGGAGGCGTAGGAACGAAACGCGCAGGAGGCGTGCGAGGAGCAGGAAGCCGCCCGCAGGGAGAAGGCGGAGGCGGACAAGGCGGAGGCTGAGGCCGATGCCGCGGCGAAGAAGCCGCGCACCGTCAGACACCGATATTCGTCGTTCCCTTGAACTCCGAAGCCGCCACCACTAGAGTTCACGGCGCCGACTGGGGGAGCCGGCGACAAGCATCCGATCATGGAGAGGGAAGGCGGCGATGTCGTCATGCCGCATGTAGTCGTGCCTCCGCCGCCGCCGTCTGGAGGAGCGCAGGACAAACAGCCGGCTGCCCCGCTGGTGCCGCCAGCCGGAAACGAGGTGGTGACGGGCCCGACTCCGAGGCCCGCACACCATCGACCCGTCGAGGTGCGAAGGCGGCTTCGACGCCACGACCGCTGGAAGCCGGCGTTGCGAGCTCGTCCGTCCCGGATGCCGAAGCAACCAGCGCCACACCTGCTGAGTGGGTGCGTGGAGGCGGGACAGGCGCCCTAAACCAGGCGATCCTAGACGTCCAGGCCAAACTCCGAGCCGAGGCCACCGCTCTCCAATAGTGCAACAGGGCATTCTTGGACTCGCGAGCGGCCATTCGGGTATGTTTCTTGCTTCTTCATCTTTGATTCTTGCATTTCTCTATGGGAGCGCGCCAGCGCACCCACTGGGTGTAGCCCCCGAGTTTTGGGCCGGCTGCTGAGCAGGCGGCTCGGAACTTCAATCGGCAAATTCTGAGTGCTAACTTTATCTGCTATCTTCATTATAGGACTATCATAACCTCCGCGCGATCACCTTCAACTCCAACGTCCGAGAGCTGGACCGACGCACCGCTGACTTGTCGGAAAGCCGGAGTAAGTCCTTATTTTCTTTCTCTGCGGGGGCGCGCCAGCGCACCCGCGGGCTGTAGCCCCTGAGATTTGGGCCGACTGCTGAGCAGTCGGGCCGGATCTTCCTAGCAACTGCACTTTCTTTCTTGTTGACTATTGATAACTTCTTTCTCTGCGAGGCGCGATAGTGCACCCGCGGGCTATAGCCCCCGAGATTCGGGACGACTACTGAGCAGTCAGGCCGGATCTCCCCGACAACTGCACTTCTTCTTTGTTGATTGTTGACGTCTTTTCTTTTCTCTATTCCTGCAGAGGCCAACGCTGCCCTACAACAGTAGCTGGGTGAGACCAACACCGCGTTGCGCGCCAAGGAGGCGGAGTGCAGCGAGCTGGCTCAGGAGCTGACCGACTAGACAAGCAACTTACGGAGCAGGCGAAGCTTCTCCAGAAGGCTCGGAAGAAGGCGAAGGCGAAAGAGTCCAGTCTCCTCGCCGAGTTCGAGACTGAACGCTCCACCTAGACCAACAAGGAGGCGCTGCTGAAATCCGGCTTCGGCATGATTGAAGACATAGTTGATGGTAAGCTTTCTTCTTTTTCTTTCTTTGAGCTGCCGACTGCCGATCGAGGTGGCTTCTAGCTTACGACTTCTGATTTCTTTTGCTTTCTGCCTGAGCAGACTTCTTTCTTGGCCACTCTGACGCCGCCAACCAGGCTATTGAGGCTTATCGTGAAGAACGGAGGGCGGAAGGCGTGCAGATCGCTGCCGACGCCCCCCGGACCCTTAGCGAATAGCTTCTCAGCATCCAGGCCCGCCTTCCACCGGCTCATCGGATGCTGCACCGTCTTCAGCTTGCCGGGGCCCAAGCGATCTCCGCCCTTTGGCCGGACATGCCGGCTCCACGCACTCCCAGTCGGACTACCGACTGGCTGGAGGTGACGGCCAGCCGACTTGAGGCTTGGAAGGGTTCCTCGGCCCGGGCTGGAGGGCACCGGGCCTTGGAGTTCGTCAAGGCGTGGTATCCTGGGCTAAATCTAGCCCAGTTGACCACGTTTCGACAGGAGGCCCAGGAGGAACCGGTGGCGGTGGAGCGCGACTTGTCAGGCGGGCAGCGGCGATCGCCAAGTACACCAACACCAGCATCTTCATTCCTGAGCTGGCTAAGAACGGTGCCGAGGCGCCACCAGAGTGGTTCAGGCTGAACGTAGAGGATGACGAAGACTCAACCGAGATGATCGACTCCAGCGACGAGAGCTGGCCGTGCCTCAAACAACAAGCCGCGCTCGAGTGCGCTGACTGCTGCTGGAGGCGACCAAGCGGAGACTGACCAGCCGTCCACTCCACCAACCGGCACTACCGACTTCGCCAGCCAGCTGGACCCCTCTGCTGCTCCCTAGGCCGCCGACTTATCTTTATTTTTCCTGCTTTATCAGTCTCGACAAACTTTGTTAAATTTGCAGAATTCCACCCGCGGGGTGTATTTCAAACTCTGTTGAATGCCGGCCAAGGGCCTTTTGACATGTAAATATTCCTCCACACAAGTTGTGCTTTTGCCGAGCTCTGACTTTTCTTGCTTTCTGCTCCTTGGCTTTTTTCCTTTGCCGCCCTCCCTTGGCTGCCGTCTTGCCAGCCAAACAACCACTCTGCGGACTGCGATTGGGTCAAGTACTTACCTACTTTCGAGAGAGCAAGTACTTAGCCGACTAGAGCGTTAGCAAGTTAAGTAGAAGCCAGCCGGCCGGCTGCTCAGCAGCCGGTCGATGAGGCGGGATGCCGGCCTGGACTATGTGCGTGATTTTCTGTCCTTAGCCATTTTTTGTGTGGACACCCTTTCTGCAACTCCTGCCCACCGGACAGTCGCTCTACGAGCTGCGGCTTATGGCAGGAGAAGGTTTGGGTGCCAACACACTACTTGTTCGACTGCAGGAACCACCACATAGTACAAGGCGGGGAGCCCCTGGGCCGACTGGTCGAACCCGGTGCCAGGCGGAATAATGAAATGACACATTTATAGGCATAATACTTATCATATAGATAAAAGAGGGTAGCCCCCGAGATCTTCTCGGGGGACCCGGAGTCTTCTACTTAATACAAAAGGTAGCGTGGTACGTACTGCATCAACTGTAAAATCTTCGAAGGAGGTTTGCATTCCACGGCCACTCTGTCTCCTTGCCGGAGTTGTCTCTCTTGCGTGCTTTGGGCTTCTGAGCATCGATCAGGTAGTAGGAGTCGTTGCCCAAAACTTTGCTGATGATGAAGGGGCCTTCCCAAGGTACCGAGAGCTTGTGCTGGCCGGATGTTCGCTGGATCAGCCGGAGCACAAGGTCTCCCTCTTGGAAAGATCTTGGCTTGACCTTCCGATTGTAGTATCGGCGTAGACTCTGCTGGTAGATGGTTGACCGGCTGAGTGCCAACAGCCGGCCCTCTTCCAGCAGATCGACACCGTCTTCCCGTGCTTCTTTTGCCTCCTCCTCAGTGTACATGGTGACTCGAGGGGAGTAGAATTCTATGTCCGTCGGGATGACGGCTTCGGCACCGTAGACGAGGAAGAAAGGCGTGAAGCCGGTTGACTTGTTTGGAGTTGTGCGCAGGCTCCAGAGGATGGTCGATAGCTCATCGAGCCAACAGCCGGCTGAATGCTCCAGAGGCTCGACCAGTCGGGGCTTGATGCCGGACAAAATGAGGCCTTTTGCTCGCTCCACCTGGCCGTTTGACCGCGGATGAGCAATAGACGCTAAGTCCAGTCGGATGCCCTGCGTTGCACAGAAACGAGCCAAGGCGCCCTTGGCGAAGTTTGTGCCGTTGTCAGTGATGATGCTGTGTGGTATGCCATACCGGGTGGTGATGTCTGCGATGAAAGTCACAGCAGTCGGGCCATTCAACTTCTTGATTGGTTTTGCTTCTATCCACTTGGTGAACTTGTCCATGACGACAAGCAGATGAGTCATGCCGCCGCGTGCTGTCTTGAATGGTCCCACCATGCCCAGCCCCCAGACGGCAAAGGGACAGGCAATGGGGATGGTCTTGAGTGCAGAAGCTGGCAGATGTGGCTTGGAGCGGAACTTCTGGCACCCCTTACATTTCTGGACCAAGTCATTGGCATCTTCTAGAGGAGTCGGCCAGAAAAAACCATGGCAGAAAGCTTTGGCAACAAGTGATCTTAAAGCCGTGTGGTGACCACACTCGCCTTGGTGGATATCTTTGAGGATTGCTTGGCCTTTTTCCGGCTCCACGCGGCGCTGGTACACACCAGTGACACCGCGCCTTACAAGTTCTCTGTTGACAATGGTGTATGCTGCTGCTCAATGTTGCACTTGTCGGGCCGAGATTTCATCAGTCGACAGCTCCTTGTTTACCAGAAAGTTGAGGATGGGCTGCGCCCATGAAGGTGCTGCTATTTCTTCGACTGCTAGAACCGCTACTTGCATGAGGGCGGTTGGGCTGGGAGACGGTGGGTTGGAGTCAGCTGCCGCTTGCTGTGTCGATGAAGTCCCCGGGCTGACTGCTGCAGCCCCGGGCCAGGTTCTGAAGTCTCCGGGCCGGGTGCGACTGCTGCAGTCCCCGGGCCGCCTGTCAAAGTCCCCGGGCCGACTGCTGGGATCCTCCAGTCGGATCCGACTGCTTCGGGAGGAGCCGACACGAAGATGGAGTCTGACTCTAGTGATGGCTTGACAGACGGCTTGAGGAGGCGTTGTAGGGCGATGCCGACTGGTATTGCTTGTCGGGTGGAGCCGATCCATGCCAAGGCATCGGCTTGCTCATTGTCATTTCATGGCACATGGAGGAACTCGCACCCTTCAAAGTATCCACTGAGTTGCTGGGCGAGGAAGTGGTAGCTTGCCATGTTTGCATCCTTGGCGTCCCAGTCGCCTGACGACTGCTGGACCACCAAGTCGGAGTCACCATAGCACAGGATCCGGCAAATGCCGAGTTCCTTGGCAAGCCGGAGCCCGTGTATGAGTGCTTCGTATTCAGCTATGTTGTTGGAGGCGGCAAAATGAATTTTCAACACATATCTGAGTTTGTCGCCTTTGGGAGAGGTAAGGATGATGCTGGCTCCCAAACCGGTGCGCATCTTGGAACCATCAAAATGCATCCGCCAATGGGTGGAGTCCGGTGCTGGCGGCAGGTACTAGGTCTCGACCCACTCGACGAGGAAGTCGGCCAGTGCTTGGGACTTGATGGCGGTACGAGGTTGGTAGTAAATGGTGTAGGGGGCCAAATCTATGGCCCGTTTGGCCACTCGGCCTGAAGCGTCTCGGCTTCCAATGATCTCGGCAAGTGGAGCAGTGCAGACAACAGTGATTGGGTGCTCTTGAAAGTACGGCTTCAGCTTCTTGGCGGCGAAATGCACGCCGTAGCACATCTTCTAATAGTGGGGGTAGTTCTGCTTGGAGACGGACAATACTTCACTCAGGTAATACACCGGCCTCTGGACTGGTAGTGCTTTGCTGTCTTCTTTGCGCTCCACAACTATGACTGTGCTGACCACCCGGCTGGTGGTGGCGATGTAGAGAAGCATGGGCTCCTTAGCAGTCAGAGCCGCCAGGACAGGCGGAGTGGTCAACACCTTCTTGAGCTGGAGAAAAGCTTCGCCCGCCTTGTCATTCCACTCGAAAAAAGTGGTCTTCTTCATGAGCTGGTACAGGGGAAGAGCCTTCTCGCACAGCCGACTGATGAAACGGCTGATGGATGCCAAGCAGCCGATGAATTTTTGCACATCCAACAGTCGGGTGGGTACCTTCATCCTCTCGATGGCCTTGATCTTCACAGGGTTGCACTCTATGCCGCGTTGAGATCAGGAAACCAAGAAGCTGGCCGATTGGTACTCCAAAGACTCATTTCTCCGGGTTGAGCTTGATTTGAAAGCGACGAAGTTTTCAAAGGTTTCCTTGAGGTCCTCTAGCAGAGTGCCACGCTTCTCCGTCTTCACCACAATGTCATCCACATAGACGTGGGCATTCTTGCCGAGTTGCTTGAGGAGACACTTCTGCATGCAACACTGAAACATGGCGCCGACATTCCTCAAGCCGAACGTCATGGTCGGGTAGCAGAAGGCTTCGAATGGTGTGATGAAGGCGGTCTTGAGCCTGACGGCCGGGTTCAGCTTGATCTGGTGATACCCTGAGTATGCATCCAAAAAACTCAACAGCTCGCATCCGGTTGTGGAGTCTATCACTTGGTCAATTCTTGGCAAAGCAAATGGATCTTTTGGGCAAGCTTTGTTGAGGCTGGTATAATCAATACACATGCGCCACTGCTTATTTTTCTTCAGCACAAGGACTGGGTTGGCTAACCACTTTGGGAAGAACACTTCCATAATGAAGCCGGCTGCTAGAAGCTGGGCTATCTCTTCTCCAACGACTCTTCTCTTCTCTTCTGACAGGCGGTGCAAGGGCTGCTTGACCGGCTTGGCATCAGGTCGGACATGTCACTTGTGCTTGGCGAAATCCGTCGGAACACCCGGCATGTCCTTAGGAGACCATGCAAAGATGTCCCGATTCTCACGGAGGAAATCGACGAGCTCGCTTTCCTATTTGCTGTCGAGGTTTGCACCTATGACAGCGTGCCTTTCCGAGTGCTCCGGATCTAAGGGTATCTTCTTTGTTTCTTTTGCCGGCTTGAACGAGCCCTCAGCTTCCAACTCCTTGGGGTTTGGCGACATTTCTGGCTGCTTGCCTGCCATTGCCACAACCCGGTCAAGGAGCCGCTTCTTTGCTGCAATCACGAGGGACTCGGCTAGCCGGCTGCTGTCTGCTGCACAAGTGGACGACTTCTTGTAGTCCCCGACCATGGTTAGGATTCCCTTGGTACTTGGCATCTTCATCTTGAGGTAAGCGTAGTGGGGGACCGCCATGAACTTGGCCAGAGCAGGCCGGCCAAGTAGCGCATGATAGGGGCTCTCAAGGTCCACCACCTCAAACCAGACTGGCTCTCGGCGGAAGTGATCTTTGTCTCCAAAGAGGACGTCTATCTGGATCTTGCCGATTGGTGAGCAGGAAAGGCCAGGGACTATGCCATGGAATACAGTTCAGCTAGGCTGAAGCTGCCTCTGCTTGATTCCCAACTTTTCCATAGTGTCATGGTATATGATGTTGATGCTGCTGCCGCCATCTATCAGCACTCGGGAGAAACGAGCAGCCCGCCTCTCTGACACGAAGGTGGCTTCCAATACCAGGGCATAAGAATTAGGAGAGGGCATCACCTCTGGGTGGTCAGCCCTGCTCCAACTGATAGGCTTCTCAGACCAATGCATGAACTCAGGGGTCTCTGATGCTACCGCATGTACTTCTTGTTGCCGCTGCCGTCTGCTGTGCTTATCGTCGGCCACGCTGGTGAACACGACATAAGCTTCATGCTCTTTAGGATATTCATCTTGTATTGCGCTGACTGGCCGAACTGCCGGCTGCTGGGGAGGAGGAGGCGGCGGGCCGGCAGGCGGAGGAGGCAGGAGTCCATCGCCCTTGGCGATCCTGGTGAGCCAGTGGCACTTCTGAGTGATGTGATTGGACGGCTTTGCACCGCTGTGAAACTTGCAGGGTCCATTGAGAGTCTGCTCATATGAGAAGGCAGCCAGCCAGTTGGGCTTGCCACCCTTCTGACGCTTGGGAGGAGGTTGCCCTTCCGGCTGCTGGTCTTCGATTATCGCCACCTCCCGGCTTGTAGGAGCCGGCTGTGGCGCCTTGCGCTTGTTGTTGTTTTGCTGCTGCCGCCGACTGGTATCACCAGCTGGGGTCCGAGGAGCTTGAGGAGCCACTTTGCCGGATGCATCAACTTGAATCTCCGCCTTCATGGAGGATTCGGCCGTGGCGTATTTGTCCGCTATGATTAGCAACTTGTCGAGGGTGGTCGGCTCGTCGCAGAGAAGCTTGTGCTTGAGCAGAGTGTCTTCTCTGCACTTGGCTGTGAAGTACTCAATAGCCTGCACCTCGTGCACGCCTTCGCAGGAGTTGCACAGCTCAGCCCAGCGCGTAAGGTAGTCGCGAGTCGAGTTGTTGGGGCCTTGGACGCATAAGGAGAGGTGACGAGGATTGGGTGGCCGCTTGTACGTGCTGGTGAAGTTGCGAATGAAGGCTTCGGTGAAATCAACCCAGCTGTTGATGCTGTGGGGCTTCAGGCTGTTCAACCATGTCCGGGCGGTGCCTTGGAGCATGAGCGGAACATACTTCATGGCAACGCGCTTGTTGCCGTTTGTGATGCTGACGGCTGTGGAGTAGTCGACCAGCCAGTCTTCCGACTTCACGGAGCCGGTGTACTTGGGCGTATCAGTTGGGAGTGTGAACCCTTTGGGGAAGGGCTCGTCACGGATGTGGGGGCTGAAACAGGGCAGGCCCAGCGCGTCTTCTTCCTCTAGTGCCAGGGATTGGTTGAGGCGATCGATCTGGTGGCGGGCGTCATTTTCTTTGACTCCTTCTCGGGGGCCAAGGCGGTCGCCGAGTGTCGGGTGATCAACAGGTGGCGGAGAAACGCGCCCGTCTCTGCGCTGGGGAGGCTGGTAGTCGCCTGGTCGTTCCACCGCTCGCGGGCGACCGTCTCGGTCACGCTCGATGGTGATGTACGTCCGGCTGCGGCTTGCAGCCGGCTCCTTGTCTCATCGTCCGTGGGCGCCGCTAGTCGGCGTCCGGGAGGTCACGCCATGCTCTCGGCGAGGCAGCTGATTCTCATCTTGCAAGACAGGTTCTACCACTCGGCAGACGGCCTCTTGCTGAGTAGTAGCCGCGTCAAGGAGCTGCTGCACTCGCTCCATCATGCAGTGACGCTCATCGCCCTCCAAGTGCTCCAGCTCTGCTGTCGCCACCTGGGCGGCTCGTATGTTCTCCTGAGGCGTGGCATAAGTCGGGCGATCGGCCCCCAACATGCTGGCGATGGAAGCCCCGCGTTGCCGAACGACGCCTATGCGACTGGGCTCGCCAGCAGCCGGCGTGCCACCGATGGCGCAGTCGACCTCGCGCTGATAGGCCTCAGAAAGGCGTCTCATCGTGGCCAGCTTCTAGGCGCTGTCATAGAGCGCCTTGCAATGCGCCTTCAGCGCCTCGCCGTCGGCGTCTTCGGGTATGGGTGCGGCCAGGTCCCGCAATGCCATCTGCATCGGATCCTGGCCACCTCCGCCAGAGTGCCCGCCATGGCTGATGACAAGCACTTCCATGACGGTGCTTCCGCCACATTCCGCGCGAGGAAGCAGTTCATCGTAGACCACCACGTTGGTGCCATGTGTCGAGCGACGCTGTGTCGGAATCGACAAGCATCGGGTCGGTAGAACCAACCGACTCCAAGTCCATAGCCGGCTCGCTGGCGACGTGGAGCTGGTCGAGGAGGCTGACGAGGCGGCTCTTGGGGCCATCTGTGCCTGCGTCAGATACGGGCTCGTCGGAGAGGCGAATCTCGCCAACAAGATCGGTGAGGCAGCTCGGCGCGCAGGCGAACTCCGCACCGTGCAGCGCATCGGCGCAGACACCGTCTGGCGAGCCGGGCTGGCTGCGCTCGCCAGGAAGGAACAAGGTTCCCGTCCAGAATAGGTCTCCGAACGACGGTGCACCTCGCCCCACGATGGGCGCCAAATGTCGGGGGTTGGGTGCGACATATGCCAAGGGATGGCTGTCGGTGTCAAAACCGGCGGATCTTGGGTAGGGGGTCCCGTACTGTGCATCTAGGATCGATGGTAATAGGAGACGGGGGACACGATGTTTACCCAGGTTCGGGCCCTCTCTATGGAGGTAATACCCTACTTCCTGCTTGATTGATCTTGATGAATATGAGTGTTACAAGAGTTGATCTACCACGAGATCGTAATGGCTAAACCCTAGAAGTCTAACCTATGAGTATATGGTAATGAATCTGTCCTATCCGGACTATGTTCTCCGGTTTATATAGACACCGGAGAGATCTAGGGTTACATGTCGGTTACATAAGAGGGAATCTTCATAGTCGGTAGCTTAGCTTGCCTCCCACGCTAAGGAGAGCCTAATCCGGACACATGTATAGTCTTCGGTCTTCGTGTTTTCATAGCCCATCAGTCCGGCCCATGGATAACAGGCCGGACACCCGAGGACCCCTTAGTCCAGGACTCCCTCAGTAGCCCCCGAACCAGGCTTCAATGATGATATGTTCGGCGCTCGAATTGTCTTCGGCATTGCAAGGCGGGTTCCCTTCTTTAAGTAATGTATCCGGTCGTCGACTCAATATTGTTCCCCTCGGCTTCTGCGCGCTAATAACTTTGTCTTCCATGTGTCGAACCAATGCGGAAAGTCGGGGCATTTTTGCAAACAACACCTCGTCCACACAAGGCGAAACACCTATTTAATGAAATTGGATCTTAGATCCAGGCGATATCGCGCCGAGAAAATCCCCAGAAACTGCCAGGAGAAGCCATTCCAACATGGCTAGCATTCCCAATTACTCCTCCCGCTCCAGCCCAAAGAGAAGCGAGTGGGAGAAGTGTTCTGTGAATAATAGTCAGCTAGCAAAGCTGCAAACGCAGGGATCTCTTCCTCCCGCGGATCTGGTCCCTGTCCGAGCAGGGTTGGTCTCCTTCAATGATGTGACTCAGGCGAAGGACTCCCCCAATCCGTCCGGGGGGGAGCGAGTGTGCCTGGTCCCCTATCTGATAAGAGGCGTCGGATTTCCAGTCCACCCGTTCCTCCGAGGGCTTCTGGAGTATTATGGCCTTTAGCTGCATAACCTCACTCCCGCCTCTATCCTGCACATCGCAGGTTATGTTGCTTTATGCGAGCTATTTTTGGGTGTTGAAGCCCATTTCAAACTGTGGAGAAAATTATTTTGTCTTGTCCCTCGCAACCATGAGGGGTCAATATTCGAAGTGGGTGGAGCCAAAGTGTGGCGCATCGCCGATACCGGATACCCGTCTAGCACACCAAGGAAGGCATCTGAAGAATGGCTTTCCGAGTGGTTCTACATCGAGGATGTTGTGCTTCCCGATCCAGTTCGAAAGGGTCTCCCTGAATTTGCAAGCGTTCCGCTAAAGAAACGCCATAGTTGGCGCCCTCGGAGCCTTGAGGAGGATGACAGTGCGGAGGTTCGTCAACTCTTGGGCGAGATAAAGACGCTCGCCCGGTCCAGATTAACAATGGTTGAGGTAATGGCGACCTCCATCACACATGGGGTTCAGCCACTTCAATACAGAGGGCTCCCAATGTGGCACTACAACGGGGAGGACGATGCTTCCCGCTGCGGTCGAAAAGGTCCGGGCACCCCCGCCGCTCTGGCCAAAATACTAGCCGAGCTGTTCAAAGGGGAGGAAGAGGAATTTCTTCGGATCAATTGTAGAGATGGATATTCTATGTATAATCCTCCCAGTTGGGTAAGCCCCAATCCTTCTGCTCTACTCATTTCGCTTCCCGGATTACCTTTGACAAATTTCTAATCTGCTTATAACAACATTGGCGAAGAATCACCGAGGGGTTTTACAACCCCGCCCCACAGCCTGAGGACCACAACCGGGAGCTGGATCCCGGGTTCGAAGAAGATCCGGATATATTCGTGATACTCGCGGAAGGGGTGTTTTACCAGGCGAGCTACGATGGCACGGAAGTAGCCATTATTGCCGATTACCCTGGTCTTCTTCCTGCTTCCCACGTAAGTTGTTGAGAAAAACATCTCTCGAAAGGGCTCCCTTGCACTGCCTCACCGTCGCACTGTCTCGTACTCCACAGGGGAGATGTTTGGTGCGTCATACTACTCCAGGGGCGCCTCCGGCGCCGAGCAAGGCTTCTAAAAGGAAGGTCGGTGAAGTCACGACCGGTCCCTCATCAAAGAGGTAAGGATTTAAGGGTATACTCCTATAGTTACATCCAACTGTAACTTGTACGCTTGTTTGACACCAGGAAAAAGGTTCACCAGACTAAACCCGAGGGTCCGGCCAGCCGTACTCCTCGTGCCCGGGATTTAGACCCCGTTGGAAAGGCGGGAGCCAACATAGGAGCAGTGACGGACTGTCCTTCAGACGAGGGTTCGGAGAATATGTCTGTTACCAACTCGGAAGTGGAGAGTGCCATGAATCATCGGCGCTGTAGGGCTGTTTTACGAGACCCTAAGTTTTCGAAAGAGGCATTTAATGCCTTCAGCTCGGCCGATGCGTACATCTGAACTGCTCGAAATGGGCTTAGTAGAGCCACGAAGCAGTATTTAACAGATGTGCGGGTAAGTTTTCTTTTTCCGAAATAGGATAGCCATGTGCCAGTAGCCCCCGGGACTGAAAGCAGTTGGTACAACTGATTTGAGGACCGTTATATCGCCAGGTTCTTACCGAGAAGAATGACCTACTAGCCCAAGAGCTGGAACAGTGTCGGGCGCAGTTAAATGCTACTACCACCGAACTGGAAAATTTGAAGAAGTCATCCACTGGTAATGTTCCCCTTTATTGAGGAATAGTGAATGTATACCAACAGTGCTAATACTGCCACTGACCGCATAATAGGGTCGCTTGATCAATTTGAGAAAGAGTTGAAGACCGCCCAAGAGGGAGAAAGAGAGGCGAAGAGGCAACACGCCGTGGGCGAACGTGTGCTGACCCACGTCAGGGACGAGAAAAATAAGCTGCAGGATTCCAACACCAAGTTGGGTGAAGAATTGAAGGATGTGCGGGCCCAGTTATCCGACTCCGTAAAGGAGAATAAGAAACTGTGGGACGGCATGTTCAGTATGTTTCCGAACTTGTTTGTTTTTAATAGTTCGGAGAGAAATGAAACTGATATAGCCATGCTTGCAGGTATATTAACGGGCCGTCCTGAAGAGGAGGTGTCCGAATCATTGAGTGATCTACTGCAGAAGCTGTCGCAAGTGCACGAACAAGCGCGACTAGCAATGCGGAGTGTTGCCAAGGCTCTATGGCCATCCGCCTCCCCTCCAGGAAGTATGGAGGAGCTTGTAGAGCGGTTCAAGGGAGCGCGGCGGTGTATCCGGCTATGGACCATATCGGCCTGTCGAGAGGGTGCGCGAGTGGCGTGGGCCATGGTGAAGACTCGGTATACCAAGCTTGATCCTAATCACATGGCATGTGTCGGACCGGTTGGGCCGAATGGGGAAGAAATTCCCATTAGTTTAGTGTATGACCAAGTAGAGGTGGCCGCCAAATATTCCCAACAGGATTGTAAGTTAGATCGCCTGTTGGACGGTATAGAGGAGGAAGTGTTTGAGTCCAAGTGACTATGTACTTTCCTCACCGTGTGGAATTCTAGCTGAATTGTATATCATTTGTCATGCCAGACCTTTTCGCTTCAACCTCCGGACTCAAGGGTACGGAGTGTTTCGGATACCCTCACGACCGAATAGGCCGGGCATGCCTGGAAAACTAGGCGTAGGGGTCATAATTGCTTGAACAGACAAGTTGTATTCTGCTAGTTATGTTATATTACATTTGAGTCGTAAGAAACAACTTCCAGAGAGAATAGTTCCGTTAAGGGTTCGTTTCCCTGGGTGTGCATGCATTAGTAGACATGTCCGAATTGTGATGTGAAAAATCACAGTATTTATAACTTCTGGGGGTTCACAATAGAGTGAGTGCAAAAGAGATTTTTCATCCACCGACCGAATATTCCCTTAAGAACGCTAGCTTTCGGCTTCACCCAGTCTGAGGTACACATCCGGATGACCCGGCAGTAACAATAGCAGAGGTGCTCCCTTTACCACCTAGCCGAACAATCGAGAACGTAGGGGTAAGCACATGAGCCAGGCAACCCAGCTTGGCCAAAACTTAAGTCATATCGATGCATATAATGGCGAAGAAAAGACATGCGGGAAAGCGCGCATGTGTGATGAGCTTGATGCTCGGAAAATAATATTAACAAGCTTCTATTAAAGAAGCCCCCAGGTATAATGGGCGTACATATGTAAAGATGTGTACATCAGCAGTGTGCTGTCAAATCGAATGAGTGCTTTAAAGCGAGAAAAATTGTGTAAAATGGAGAAAGAGCAATGGAAACTATAGGGGAGAAGGAGACTAACAAAGAGTTCGGCGCTAGGCATAGAACCTTCGGAGTCTGGCCGCGTTCCATGGGTTCGGCTTTAGGTGATTGTCTGATGCGTCACGAAGGTGGTACGCTCCTCCGGTGAGAACTTCGTCGATTATGAAGGGACCCTCCCATTTGGGCTTGAGTTTGTCCTTTTTCTTCTCCGGTAAGCGTAGAACTAGTTCGCCTACATTGTAAGTCTTGGCCCGTACCTCTCTGCTTTGATACCTTCGAGCCTGCTGTTGATAAAATGCTGAACGGGCTTTGGCGACGTCGCGCTATTCCTCCAGGGCATCTAGGCTGTCCTGCCGATCCAACTCGGCCTCTTTCCCTTCATACATACGCACTCGAGGTGAGTCGTGTATAATATCGCAGGGCAACACGGCCTCGGCACCGTACACCATGAAAAAAGGTGTGTATCCGGTGGTACGGTTGGGCGTGGTCCGCAGCCCCCAGAGTACGGAGTCGAGCTCATCGACCCAGTGCTTGTTTGATTCTATCAAAGAACGCACTAGTCTGGGTTTGATGCCGCTCATAATGAGACCATTGGCTCGTTCGACTTGACCGTTTGTTGGCGGGTGGTAGACAGAGGCGTAATCGAGCTTAATGCCTAGATTAGCGCACCAGGTTTTCACCTTGTCGGCTGTGAAATTCGAACCGTTATCGGTGATGATGCTATGCGGTACGTCATAACAGTGTACCACATCGGATATGAATGCAATCACCGGTCCGGACTCGACCGTTTTAACCGGTCTAGCCTCTATCCACTTAGTGAATTTGTCCACCATGACCAACAGATATTTTTCTTATGGCTTCCCCCTTTAAGGGGTCCGACCATGTCCAAGCCCCAGACCGCAAAGGGCCATGTAATGGGGATTGTTTGTAGGGCAGTTGGGGGCATATGGCTTTGGTTGGCGAAGAGTTGCCATCCAACACAGCGTTGGACGAGGTCCTGTGCGTCCACCCGGGCCGTAGGCCAGTAAAATCCTATACGGAAGGCCTTGCTGACAAGTGCCCGGGCTGCGGCGTGGTGTCCGCCGAGACCGGCGTGAATTTCTGCCAAGAGCTGCCGCCCCTCCTCCTCGAAGATACACCTTTGAAGGACTCTGGTAGTGCTTTTCTTGTAGAGCTCCCCTTCGTGAAATTTATAGGCCTTCGAACGCCGAACTATGCGGCGAGCCTCGTTCTGATCTTCTGGGAGCTCCTTCCTATTAAAGTAGGCCAAGAATGGTTCGGTCCACGGGGCAAATTACTGCCATGATGAGGTGGGCCGATGGTGTTACTTTGGTGGTTGAGCCTCCGATGATGTCGGCGTGTTCGTTATCCGAGTTTGTGTTCGGAACGGGACTGTCGTTGCTGTCTCCCCCTTGCCATACCATGGATGGCTTAAAGAGCCTTTCGAGGAAGATGTTAGGTGGGACAGGGTCGCGCTTAGCGCCGATGCGAGCAAGGACGTCTGCCGCCTGGTTACTTTCGCGGGCGATGTGATGAAATTCGAGTCCCTCAAACCGAGCTGACATCTCCAAAATGGCATTGCGATAAGCTGCCATCTTTGGATCTTTGGAGTCGAAGTCTCCATTTATTTGGGATATTGCGAGGTTTGAGTCCCCATGCACCTCTAGGCGTTGTATGCCCATTGGTACGGCCATCCGGAGGCCATGTAGCAAGGCCTCGTATTCGGCTGCATTGTTGGAGTCTGTGTATAATATTTGGAGTACATACTGGACGATGTCTCTTGTGGGGGACATTAATACAACGCCCGCCCCTAGCCCTGCCAACATCTTGGAGCCGTCAAAATGCATCACCCAGTTGGAATACATGCCGTACTCTTTAGGGAGTTCGACTTCTGTCCATTCGGCGACGAAGTCGGCCAGTACATGGGATTTGATGGCTCTACGTGGTTTGTACGTGATGTCAAATGGCAGGAGCTCAATGGCCCATTTGGCAATCCGGCCTGTTGCATCCCGGTTGTTAATTATATCATTAAGGGGCACTTCGGAGGCCACTGTGATAGAGCACTCCTGAAAGTAGTGTCGCAATTTTCGGGATGCCATGAAGACTGCATATGCTATTTTTTGATAATGAGGGTACCGGGATTTGCATGGTGTGAGGATGGATACGTAGTATACCGGCTTCTGGAGCAGAAATTTGTGTCCGTCCTGTTCTCGTTCGACGACGAGTACGACGCTCACCACCTGGTGTGTTGCTGATATGTATAAGAGCATTGGCTCGCCGGCGTTTGGCGCAACCAGGATTGGGTTGCTTGCCAGAAGGGCTTTTATTTCTTCCAGTTCGGCCATCGCCGTGTCTGTCCACTCGAAGTTGTCGGTGTGCCGTAGAAGGCGGTAGAGCGGCAACGCCTTTTCTCCCAACCTGGATATGAAGCGGCTTAAAATTGCCACGCACCCAGCGAGTTTTTGGACCTGCTTGAGTTCGGTCGGCGTGGCCAGTTGTGATAGAGCTTGGATTTTGGCTGGATTTGCTTCAATTCCTCTATTGGAAACGATGAAGCCCAATAGTTTACCGGCGGGGACGCCGAAGATGCACTTTTCCGGGTTAAGCTTGATGTCGTATGTGCGGAGGTTGTCGAATGTGAGACGCAAGTCGTCTATTAGTGTTTCGATGTGTTTGGTTTTGATGACGATGTCATCCACGTAGGCCTCCACTGCTTTGCCGATGTGTTTCTCGAGGCATGTTTGGATCATGCACTGGTAGGTGGCGCCGGCGTTCTTGAGCCCGAAAGGCATGGTGTTGAAGCAAAACGGCCCATATGGTGCAATGAATGCTGTTGCGGCTTGATCGGACTCCTTCATTTTGATTTGATGGTATCCAGAATATGCATCAAGGAAGCATAGCGAGTCATGACCTGCGGTGGCATCAATTATTTAATCAACGCGGGGAAGAGGGAATAGATCCTTAGGGCAGGCCTTGTTAAGCTCTTTGAAATCGATGTATAGGCGCCAGGATTTATCCTTCTTTCGTACCATTACCAAGTTTGCCAGCCAATCCGGATGTTTAATGTCTTTGATGAATCCGGCCTCGATGAGTTTGGCTAGCTCCTCCCCCATAGCTTGTCGTTTGGGTTCGGAAAAGCGCCGCAGAGCTTGCTTGACCGGCTTATATCCATTTAGTATGTTGAGGCTATGTTCGGTCAACTCGCGCGAGATTCCCGGCATATCGGAAGGATGCCAGGCGAATATATCCTAGTTTTTGCGCAGGAAGTCCTGTAGTGCCGCGTCGACTGCAGGGCTGAGCTGTGCTCCGATAGACGCTGTCTTCTTCGGGTCTGTTGGATGGACCTGAAATTTGACTATTTCTTTTGCTGGTTTGAAGGAAGTGGATTTGGGTCATTTGTCCAGGATCACATCGTCCTTATCCATGGTGGAGCATAGTGCTCTTAGTTCTTCGGCCGCAAGGGCCTCAGCCAGTGCCTCAAGGGCCAAGGATGCGGTTTTATTCTCGGCGTGGAGGGCTATGTCTGGGTCGCTGACGAGGGTGATTATTCCATTAGGCCCAGGCATTTTTAGCTTCATATACCCATAATGAGGTATGGCTTGAAAGCGTGTGAAGGCCTATCTCCCTAATAGGGCGTGGTACCCGCTGTTGAAAGGGGCCACCTGGCAAGTTATTTCTTCGGACCGATAATTCTCCGGCGTGCCGAACACCACATCAAGTGTAATTTTTCCTGCACACCGAGCTTCCCGGCTGGGAATGATACCTCGGAAGGTTGTGCTGCTTTTCTTGATACGACTCCTGTCTATGTCCATCTTGTGGAGCGTGTCCTCGTAAATGAGGTTTAGTGCGCTGCCGCCGTCCATGAGGACTTTTGTAAGTCGAATGCCATCCACGATGGGACTGAGGACTAGGGCGGCTGGCGCTCGGACTGTTCTGCATTTAGGTTCGTCACTTGTGTTGAAGGTTATGGCCGTGTCGTTCCAGGGGTCGATTGCAGCGACTTGGCAAACTTCGGTGAGATTGCGTAGGGCCCTTTTACGCTTGTTGTTTGAAGTGAATGTCTCGAAGACTGCCAATACTCTATTTTCGTTGTTTGCTGGAGGGTGTTGTTCTGGATTGTCCTTGATAAGGATGTCCTCGCCGCTCTTGGCTACCTGCCGAAGTATCCAACATGCTCTAAGGCTGTGGGTCGCCACGGTATCCGGCGTCGTGTGTATTTTGCATGGGCCATTGAGCCATCCCTCCAGAACGGTGCCGTGCAACGGAATAGGTTTATGTTTTTTGACTGTTCGGTTAGGCGTGCCACGGGGGCGCGTCCTTTTTGCCTTTAAGGGGAGCCGGGATGGTTCCCAGCCAGCTGCCTGAGTTTTCCAGGCGCTTTCCATCATGCTGTACTTTTGTACGATGGCTGCTAGGTCGGCGAACTTTTGTATCCGGCGGCGATTGATGGCGTTAAGGATGCCTTCGTCCGCGCAGTTGTTGCAGAATGCTGCTATCGCGTCTTCGTTGCGGCAGCATTTTACCTTGTTTTTGACAAGGAGGAATCTGCCCCAGAAGTGGTGGACCGTTTCCTGAGGCTGTTGTTTGATGCTTCTGAGAGCATCTATGTCCGGGTGGGTGGGTGGAATTGAATCCTAACCCTGACCTGGTTTTGGATCCGGAGTTTGGAGGTCTACCGGGGCGGATAGTTCGGGCTCCAAGATATCGACTGATTTTTTCAGCTCGTCATCCGACTTTATGTTCGAAGGAAGAGATATGACTTTATGCCAAAAAGTATCCGGCTCTTCAAGATCGGCGATCCGAACATAGTTCGTCTTCAATATAGTGGAAGAGTTGTTCTTCTCCTCGACTACCGCTATCTGATGGGTGATCGGTGGAGTTTTAATTTCTCTCTGGTCGGGTTTAAGCCCGACCCGATCGTAGTCTGTAGCGACCCCCAAGGCGGCCATGCGATCCAGGAGTTCGTTCAACAACGACAACTCCACTGGATCCATGCGGGCGGAGTATTTGGGATCAACGCGAAGGTGATTTTTGATGACTTGAGAGGTCATCACCGGCTTAAGGGCCGAGTCGGCGGTCATGACGAAACCGCCGAGACGGAGGGTTTGACCTGGGGCCAGGGCTCCTCCGGAGATGATATTATCCTTGACAACAAGGCGAGCCATCGACCCTCTTAGCGACGGCACAGAGGAACTCTCAATGAAAGCACCAATGTCGGTGTCAAAACTGGCGGATCTCGGGTAGGGGGTCCCGAACTGTGCGTCTAGGATCAATGGTAACAGGAGACGGGGGACACGATGTTTACCCAGGTTCGGGCCCTCTCTATGGAGGTAATACCCTACTTCCTGTTTGATTGATCTTGATGAATATGAGTGTTACAAGAGTTGATCTACCACGAGATCGTAATGGCTAAACCCTAGAAGTCTAGCCTATGAGTATATGATAATGAATCTGTCCTATCCGGACTATGCTCTCCGGTTTATATAGACACCGGAGAGATCTAGGGTTACATGAGGTCGGTTACATAAGAGGGAATCTTCATAGTCGGTAGCTTAGCTTGCCTCCCACGCCAAGGAGAGCCTAATCCGGACACGGATATAGTCTTCGGTCTTCGTGTCTTCATAGCCCATCAGTCCGGCCCATGGATAATAGGCCGGACGCCCGAGGACCCCTTAGTCCAGGACTCCCTCAATGGCTTATCATGGTGGGAGCGAGTAGAACGTCGTCAGTGCCCAGAAGCGGGATGAGGCGTAGACACGAACACTGGCGTACTTTACCCAGGTTCGGGACTCTCCTAGGAGATAACACCCCTAGTCCTGCTCTGCGGGGTCTCCGCATGATCACTAAGGCACTAGTGAGTACAATGGTGCTCCTTGAGCTGTATGCTAAAGGTAGAAGAAAGCAGGGCTAGCTCTCTCCTCTCTCTATGTGTGAGTCTAGGTCTAACAGGTTGGGAATCCTTTGCATGGGTGCCCTGGGGGGTTTATATAGGCCTACCCCCAGGGGTACAATGGTAATATGGCCGGGTGTAGGACCCAGCTATCAGTATCTCCTATCGCCGGCTTCTCCACCGGCCGCTGGGGCCCGCCGCCTGGTGGGCTTTTCCGACTGGTCTGGTGCGGAGCCGACAGGCCGCCTCCGCCGCTTGTGGGTCTGGCCGGCTGCTTGTTACTGTAGCCGTAATGCTAATGACGTATGC
>NC_041384.1:589089858-589172741 GCF_002162155.2 Triticum dicoccoides | reverse complement strand
GCTACAGTCCCGCCGTCTAGTAGGAGATCACTATAGCCACACCGTGTCTCCTCTGGTTAATGGCGTGCAGACTCCGAGGGAAGAGGGGGTCGCCTGCTAGAGGCCGGCCTCCCCCGGGTCCGACTGATCAGGCTCTGTCACCTTCCGGTCTCTTGCTGCCTGGTAGGGCCCGCTACCTGCAGGCCGTACCGATAGGCCGTCGTGGGAACAGGGCTCCGCCTGACAGGGATGACGTCAAGGGTGGAGCAGTAACAGTGCCGCACCATGCGGAGATCTTCGCCTGTACGGGGCACTGTGGCCGCGCTGTGCCCTGGATATGGGGGTGATGGGCTATACTGTAGCCACACCCTGTCTTGTCTTCTTAATGGGGGCGCAGACTTTAAGGACATCATGGGCCGCCTGCTAGGAGCCGGCCTCTTTGGAGGCCGCCTGCTAGGAGTCGGCCCGTCTTGAGGCCGTCTTCTGGTGCTTGGCCGTCTTCTGGCAGCCGGCCGCATGAGCCAGCCGGCCACAAGAAGGCAACGCTTTATCCTTGGTGCTTGAGGGGCGCAGCCGGCCCCGATGTCTTGAAATGTTCAGGGACCTGGGTTAGGCTACCTGTGGCCCATTACTCCGACAAGCTTGTTGCTTGGGGTTATCCCTTAATGGAATTTGGAGGGGGAAACCCTTCTTTGATAAAAAAAACTTACTAGCACCTAAGAATTTATTAGATCTGAATATACAAAGATTCATCCTAAACCCCTACTGGCCAAGAAGGTGCTGTTATATATAAATTAAAATAATGATCCCAACTTTATTTTTCTAGCAACTTGAGCACTTTGCCATACATACATATTGAGCTCTGCAAGGTTGGTAGTCAAGGAACAAGAGTATGGCAACCTAATAAGGTGTAATAAAGTTCAATTGACCTTTATTTTTCTAGCAACTTGAACACTTTGTATTTTTGCATAGGCACAATCATATATCAAACTAACAATGTATACATAAGTCACATGGACACAACAGTAATCACAATTGAAACATCTGCAAACATGTGCAAAAGTATTACTCATTAACATGTACAGTTGATTCACCATGGCTGCCATGGGAGGACCTTGGGGAAGAAGCAAGGGAGTTTAGGGTTGATGCCATCGGAGAGGGGTACTCGGGGGCTCAGCTGGGGTCCGTCGATGTCACGACCGACATTTGGTTGTAACTGTGAGCAACTTCCTTTTCTCGTTTTTCTAGAGTTGGGCTGACCGGGCTTCACATTTTTACACTACGAGCGGGTTGAGCTTCTTGAATCCAACGTCTACTACCAAAAATGTTCAGTACAACTTCACATCTGAAATCTGAGAAGTTAGAAGCGGGAGGAGATCAGAACAAGCCCATAGTTAGTTGCATCTTCCTTGCATAATCCGCATTGATGTGCTTATGGTCCATATTTTTGGTGATCACCCATCTATTTTTTGATGAACTGTGAAGTGTTGGTGTAATGCTATTGTGGCATGTGGCTGATACTGTAGTTTCATTTTGCAGGAGGCAAGGACAACTGAGGGCCAAGCTCCTTGCCCTGGTGGCGTCGGCGGTGGCCCTAGTGCTTGGCATTTGAGCTACATAGCCTTAGATTGCTTAGTAATCTACTTAAGACTCAAAATTGTAGAGGATCTACCTATTTTCCAGTATCAGATTTGAACATGGCTGTCCTAATATATGTTGACTCGCTGTTGCTAGTTTTTATGTGCTCATGCTCATCCTCAGGTGTCGAGTTTTTTAAGGCTGTTAATGTTTGTGGTTGAAGGGCCTAGAACAGTATATCCATGCTGATGTTTGCAGGATACAATCATCTAGTTGGAACACACAGTAGGGTTGTCTAACAAAATTGCTATCGACTGAGTTTACTCCTCATCCAACCGTGCTACCCTATTTAGAGGAGCGGACAAAAGCAGCGGAGGTGACACGTCCACCGATGGGAATGAGAAGGCGCCCTCCCATGGAGCAGTGACGTGTCCACCAGTGGGAACGATAAGGCGCCCTCCCATGGAGCAGTGATGCGTCCACCGATGGGAACAGAAGGCGCCCTCCCATGGAGCAGGAGGCGAGGCGCGTGAGCAGGCCAAGCGCTCGCCCGCTTCCTCCTCAAGACAGGCATCAAGGCGGACATCATCACCTTCAACAAATTATTCAAGGCCAGGCTCTGGATGTGCTGCTCCATGGGATGCTAGACGACCTGCGTAATGTCTTCTTTTCCAAAGATCAGTATGGGAAAAACCCTGTGGACGATCATAGAGAGCTACCAAACCCTCGATTCCCCACTTTTCAAAAATATACCTTCTCTTTTGCCCACCTAGCAACAAGGTTTAAAGATGTTCAGCATGTGACACAAGGAGGTTTCTTCACTAAAGAAAGTATGTCCAAGAAAAGTGAAAGCTACAACATACAGTAATCAGGTAACACGATTATGAATTACTTGAACAAATAATGTAATTCCAAAAACCGCCAACCTTTAGGCAAGTCAAATTATTTGTTACCGACAAAAGGATCGTGCTATCAAACGACAAACTTTATGCATGGTAGACTGATAGTTTAGTATGCTAACAGACCACTAGATAACAAGATAGGCACCCTGCACAAGAAGCCACCCATCTAGACTGAAACAAGAAAAAAAAACGGATTCCACACAACAAATGACCCATCCTGTATGACAAGAAAGGACATAGGAAATCAAGCTAGGGGAGAAGGTATTGATTGCTTTATCACCCACTTAATCGGAAGAGTTCTTCCCCATGGAAAACAGAGATAACTTTTGCACTGGTGCGTCCGGCCTGCACACTCAGGAGGAGCACGTAGTGAGCCACCCACCACTTGGAGCCGCGCCCTGAAGTAACCAAACGGCTTTTCTGTGCCATCGAAAAGTGCATTGTTTCTGGTTCTGTTCCATGGGCTAAAAGGTCCGTCCATGGTTGCCATCCTCCCGCCGCACCATGCTAGGTCAGTTCCAAAATTCCAATCTGCTATTCAGGTTGAACAGCGCATAATAAAGTGGACGATGAATTCGAGTGTTGCGTGCAATTTGGACGAGTGAAACTGAGGGACCAATGGTGGGGATTTGATGAATAAACAACGTGCCATGCCCAGGAAACTGGACGACCGATTCGACAAGTGCACCTGTAGACCTGTACTCTGAGGAAATCTACCGAACAACTAATGGTCACCATCGGAGACAGGAATGCACCGATCGATCAGTACTAGGGCCGTCGCGCGTCACGTGCACAATGACCTGAATCAAGTGGGTACCTCCGGCTCCGGGGGTCGAATCAGGGAGTGCGCGATGGTATTCGTCAATGTGTCTCCTTCGGGTGCATCGAGGATGCCTCAAAATTTTCAAAAACGTGAGGGAGAATGCAGAGCACGAACCGAACACAAACTCCAGAGTCGCAGAACCAAACCGCGAACAGAAAATAGCAAAGCGGAACGAATAGTACTCCTAGTAATTTGTCGTGAAAAACGTCAGGGATGATGCAGAGGTGGTGGGGGAGGGAGGAGTGGCAAAGCGGGGCCGAGCTGACCTTGTCGGGCTGGAGGTAGACCTTGTTGCGGAAGAGGAGCATGACGCCGGCCTCGTTGAGCCCGCCGGTCAAAATTTTCCTTTGCTGATGCAAAAGTTGGCGGTTCATTCTTTATATGACTAACCAACCAAGCTGAACCATGCCAATGATTCGGAACATGCTGACCGCTGCTGATCTACTCTGAACCACATTTGGTAAAAAAAAATCTGACATTGTCACACCATTGTCTCAAACAGGGCCAGGTAATTCCTTTGTAGAAAGTCCAAGGGCGTGGGTGGAGCATTGCATTTCCACAAGCAATTGCATTAGGGGCAATGCCAATTGATCAGGAGTAGAATGCAAGCCTAGAGAAAGTTTGATGTTTGTTCTATTGGCTGTCCAACACAAGGATAACCATCCATGAATCGGTCCGCACCTCGGATTCTGCAAAACAAATGGGAGCCTGATCTTCAGGGAGTTAAGAAGTTTGATCTGAGAGTACTGGTCAACCTAACAGCGAGCTCATTATGCCCTGCTGTTGATCCAGCCCTCCACTTTTCACATAGCTGGAGTGGAAGCATAGTCACCAAGCCTGTTACAATGAGTACTGAAGATGTGGACTAAATTCTTCCTTCTCCTAACAATGAGCACCAAGTATTTCACCAGTAGTCTTTGCAGGAGCATGCTCCACCTTCGAAGCGATGGAAGCGACTCGCGTCCCTTAGGTTCTTGATCACCACAATCTCACTATCATCAGTGTTCAGGAAAGCCGATCAACGACGCAACCATCTTCTCGGAGTGTCCCTTGTCCACTCTGCCTTGCCCCATTTCCGCAGTGCCATATGTTTTCTCCTTCACCATTTGTTCAAGCCTAATCACGAGCTCGTAAATCCTATTTGCCTGTGGATGTGAGTGGTCATCAACCATGAATAGATGTACTCTCCCCTTGTGTTCGACATAGCTGCACCCGGGCTCCTTCTTGAGCCCACGCCCCCTCATCATCGCCCACACCCTCACTACACCATCTGGTTGTCCCGTGTCTATGTATATGTTCGCCATGAGCACATAGTAGCCCACATTGCTCGGTTCAAGCTTGATGACATGCTCGAAAGCCTCGTCCCCTATCTCCACATTCTTATGTATCTTGCATGCCCCAAGAACATTAGTAGGAAAAGGTCCATTTATCCCGGTTCATAAGGTCCATTTGTCCCGGTTGGGGAATCGGGACTAAAGGGTCGCTACTAAAGCCCAAAACCTTTAGTCTTGGTTCGCCCACGAACCGGGACAAATGAGTCCAAAGATCCATCAACATGGAGCTTCTTCATGCATTTTATACCAACATGACTCAAATGGCAGTGCCACAAGTACGTGGTACTATCATTACTATCTTATATCTTTTGGCATGAACATGTGTATCACTATGATCGAGATTCAATAAACCATTCATTTTAGGTGCAAGACCATTGAAGGTATTATTCAAATAAACAGAGTAACCATTATTCTCCTTAAATGAATAACCGTGTGGCAATAAACATAATGCAATCATGTCTATGCTCAATGCAAACACCAAATAACAATTATTTTGGTTTAACACCAATCCCGATGGTAGAGGGAGTGTGCGATGTTTGATCACATCAACCTTGGAAACACTTCCAACACATATCGTCATCTCACCTTTAGCTAGTCTCCGCAGCCTTTTATTTCAAGTTACTAACGCTTAGCAACTGAACCGGTATTTATTACCCTGGTGCTACTAGGAGTACTAGTAAAGTGTTGGGGAACGTTGCAGAAAATTAAAATTTTTCCTACGGTTTCACCAAGATCCATCTATGAGTTCATCTAAGCAACGAGTCAAGGGAGAGAGTTTGCATCTACATACCACTTGTAGATCACGAGCGGAAGCTTGTCAAGGGGATGGTGATGATGGAGTCGTACTCGAACGTGATTCGGATCACCGATGTCCAAGTGCTGAACGGACAGCACCTCCGCGTTCAACACACGTACGGGACGGGAGACGTCTCCTCCGTCTTGATCCAGCAAGGAGGAAGGAGAGGTTGAGGAAGGCAGCTCCAACGGCAGCACGACGGCGTGGTGTAGTTGGTGCAGCAGTACTCCGACAGAGCTTCGCCAAGCACGTACGGAGGAGGAGAGGTGTTGGGGAGGGGAGGGGCTGCGCCTTGAGTTGTGGTGTCATGCAGCCCTCCCCTCACCCCTCTATATATAGGGGAAGGGGCAAGGGGGGCCGGCCCTCTAGGGAAAACCCTAGGGGGGCGGCGGCCAAGGGGTGGGGGGCTTGCCCCCCAAGCAAGGGGGGTGCGCCCCCTTTAGGGTTTCCCCCCAACCCTAGGCGCATGGGCCCAAGGGGGGGCGCGCCAAGCCCACTAGGGGCTGGCTGCTATCCCTACGCAGCCCAAGTGGCCCCCCGGGAGGGGTGGTCCCTCCCGGTGGACCCCCGGAACCTTTCCGGTGGTCCCGGTACAATACCGGTATGACCCCGAAACTTTTCGGTGCCCGTTTAACAACTTCCCATATATAAAACTTTACCTCCGGACCATTCCGGAACTCCTCGTGACGTCCGGGATCTCATCCGGGACTCCAAACAGCATTCGGTAATCACATACTTGTCTTCCTGATAACCCTAGCGTCACCGAACCTTAAGTGTGTAGACCCTATGGGTTCGGGAGACATGCAGACATGACCGAGACTCTCCGGTCAATAACCAACAGCGGGATCTGGATACCCATGTTGGCTCCCACATGCTCCTCGATGAAGTCATCGGATGAACCACGATGTCGAGGATTCGATCAAACCCCGTATACAATTCCTTTTGTCAATCGGTACGTTACTTGCCCGAGACTCGATCGTCGGTATCCCAATACCTTGTTCAGTCTCGTTACTGGCAAGTCACTTTACTCGTACCATAATGCATGATCCCGTGGCCAACACCTTGGTCACCTTGAGCTCATTATGATGATGCATTACCGAGTGGGCCCAGAGATACCTCTCCGTCATACGGAGTGACAAATCCCAGTCTCGATCCGTGTCAACCCAATAGACACTTTCGGAGATACCTGTAGTGCACCTTTATAGTCACCCAGTTACGTTGTGACGTTTGATACACCCAAAGCATTCCTACGATATCCAGGAGTTACACGATCTCATGGTCGAAGGAAGAGATACTTGACATTGGAAAAGCTCTAGCAAATGAACTAACCGACCTTTGTGCTATGCTTAGGATTGGGTCTTGTCCATCACATCATTCTCCTAATGATGTGATCCCGTTATCAACGACATCCAATGTCCATAGCCAGGAAACCATGACTATCTGTTGATCACAACGAGCTAGTCAACTAGAGGCTTACTAGGGACATATTGTGGTCTATGTATTCACACGTGTATTACGACATCCAATACAGTTATAGCATGAATAAAAGACTATTATCATGAACAAAGAAATATAATAATAACACTTTTATTATTGCCTCTAGGGCATACTTCCAACATAAAGTACACAATAATATGACGTATATCCAAAATACTTCTGTCGACCTTGCCAGCCTTCTCATCTACCAAGTATCTAGGGTAGTTCTGCTTCAGTGACCGTTCCCCTCATTATAGAAGCACTTAGTCTCGGGTTTGGTTCAACCTTGGGTTTCTTCACTAGAGTTGCAACTGATTTGCCGTCTCACGAAGTATCCCTTCTTTCCCTTGCCTTTCTTGAAACTAGTGGTTTAACCATCAACAATAGATGCTCCTACTTGATTTCTACTTTCGCGGTGTCAAACATCGCGAGTTGCTCAACGATCATCATGTCTATCCCTAATATGTTATAGTTCATCACGAAGCTCCAATAGCTTGGTGGCAGTGACTATGGAGAACCATCACTATCTCATCTGGAAGATTAACTCCCACTCGATTCAAGCGATTGCAGTACTCAGACAATCTGAGCACATGCTCAACGATTGAGTTTTTCTCCCTTAGTTTGCAGGCTTAAGAAACTTGTCAGAGGTTCTCATACCTCTTGACGTGGGCACTAGTCTGAAATTCCAATTTCAGTCTTTGGAACATCTCATATGTTCTGCGACATTTCAAAAACGTCTTTGGTGCCACAATTCTAAACCATTAGTATTACGTACCGAACTATCACGTAGTCATCAAAATGTGTATGTCAGATGTTTCCCAACATCTACAGACGACGCTCGAGGTTCAACACACTGAGCGGTGCATTAAGGACATAACCCTTCTGTGCAGCAATGAGGACAATCCTTAGTTCACGGACCCAGTCCGCATAATTGCTACTATCAACTCTCAACTAAATTTTCTCTAGGAACATATCTAAAATAGTAGAACCAAAGCGTGAGCTACGACATAATTTGCAAAGACCTTTTGACTATGTTCATGATAATTAAGTTCATGTAATCAAATTATTCAATGAACTCCCACTTAGATAGACATCCCTCTAGTCATCTAAGTGATACATGATCCGAGTCAACTAGGCCGTGTCCGATCATCACGTGAGACGGACTAGTCATCATCGGTCAACATCTTCATGTTGATCGTATCCACTATACGACTCATGTTCGACCTTTCGGTCTTCCGTGTTTTGAGGCCATGTCTGTACATGCTAGACTCGTCAAGTTAACCTAAGTGTATTGCATGTGTAAATCTGGCTTACACCCGTTGTATGCGAATGCTAGAACCTATCACACCTGATCATCACGTGGTGCTTCGGAACAACGGACCTTAGCAACGGTGCACAGTCAGGGGGAACACTTTCTTGAAATTATTTCGAGGGATCATCTTATTTATGCTACCGTCGTTCTAAGCAAATAAGATGTAAACATGACAAACATCACATGCAAATCATAAAGTGACATGATATGGCCAATATCATCTTGCGCCTTTGGTCTCCATCTTCGAGGCGCGGCATGAACACCATCGTCATCGGCATGACACCATGATCTCCATCATCATGATCTCCATCATCGTGTCTTCATGAAGTTGCCTCGCCAACTATTACTTCTACTACTATGGCTAACGGTCCGCAATAAAGTAAAGTAATTACATGGCGTTTTCATTGACACGCAGGTCATAAATAAATTAAGACAACTCCTATGGCTCCTGCCAGTTGTATACTCATCGACATGCAAGTCGTGATTCCTATTACAAGAACATGATCAATCTCATACATCACATATATCATTCATCACATCCTTTTGGCCATATCACATCACATAGCATACCCTGCAAAAACAAGTTAGACGTCCTCTAATTGTTGTTGCATGTTTTACGTGGCTGCTATGGGTTTCTAGCAAGAACGTTTCTTACCTATGCAAAACCACAACGGTGATATGCCAATTGCTATTTACCCTTCATAAGG
The DNA here is from genome assembly GCF_002162155.2 of Triticum dicoccoides. Classification (NCBI taxonomy): domain Eukaryota; kingdom Viridiplantae; phylum Streptophyta; class Magnoliopsida; order Poales; family Poaceae; genus Triticum; species Triticum dicoccoides. The sequence goes on along the minus strand of NC_041384.1, from coordinate 589,163,834 downwards.
ACCCTTTTCATCAAATCCGATCCGACTAAAGTGGGAGAGACAGACACCCGCCAGCCACCTTATGCATCAAGTGCATGTCAGTTGGTGGAAACTGTCTCACGTAAGTGTACGTGTAAGGTCGGTCCGGGCCGCTTCATCCCACAATGCCGCCGAATCAAGATAAGACTAGTAACGACAAGAAAATTGAACAAATTATCGCCCACAACTACTTTGTGTTCTACTCGTGCATAGAATCTACACATAGACCTAGCTCATGATGCCACTGTTGGGGATCGTAGCAGAAATTTAAAATTTTCTACGCATCACCAAGATCAATCTATGGAGTAATCTAGCAACGAGGGGAAGGGGAGTGCATCTACATACCCTTGTAGATCGCTAAGCGGAAGCGCTACTAGAACGCAGATGAGGTAGTCGTACTCGTAGCGATTCAGATCGCGGTCAATTCCGATCTAAGCGCCGAACAATGGCGCCTCCGCGTTCAACACACGTGCAGCCCGGTGACGTCTCCCATGCCTTGATCCAGCACGGAGAGAGGGAGAGGTTGGGGAAGAATCTGTCCAGCAGTAGCACGACGGCGTGGTGGTGGTGGAGGAGCGCGGTACTCCAGCAGGGCTTCGCCAAGCACTACGAGAGACGAGGAGGGAGAGAGGTAGGGTTGCGCCTTGGGAGAGAGAGACTCGTGTGTTGTGCAGCCCCAAAACCTCCACTGTATATAGGGGCAAGGGCAATAGGAGGCGCCCTAGGGTTTCCCCTAGGGGGGGCGGCGGCCAGGGCAGATGGGATCTCCCCCTTGGGTGACTTGGCCCCCAAGCCAGGAGGTGGGAACCCTAGATGGGGCGCCCCAAACCCCTGGTCACATGGGAATAGGTGAGGGGGGCGCATAGCCCCTTAATGGGCTGGTTTGCCCCCTTCCCTTGGCCCATGAAGCCCCCAACACTTGCCGGGGCTCCCAAAACACCTTTCGGTCATGCTGGTCATCACCCAGTACCTCCGGAACACTTCTGGACTCCAAAACACTTCGTACAATATATCAATCTTCACCTCCGGACCATTCCGGAACTCCTCGTGACGTCCGGGATCTCATCCGGGACTCCGAACAACATTTGGTAACCGCGTACATACTTTCCCTATAACACTAGCGTCATTGAACCTTAAGTGTGTAGACCCTACGGGCTCGGGAATAATGCAGACATGACCGAGACATCTCTTTGGTCAATAACCAACAGCGGGATCTGGATACCCATGTTGGCTCCCACATGTTCCACGATGATCTCATCGGATGAACCACGATGTCAAGGATTCAGTCAATCTCGTATACAATTCCCTTTGTCTACCGGTATAGTACTTGCCCGAGATTCGATCGTCGGTATCCCAATACCTTGTTCAATCTCATTACCGGCAAGTCTCTTTACTCGTTCCGTAACACATCATCCCGTGATCAACTCCTTGTTCACATTGTGCACATTATGATGATGTCCTACCGAGTGGGCCTAGAGATACCTCTCCGTTTACACGGAGTGACAAATCCCAGTCTCGATTCGTGCCAACCCAACAGACACTTTCGGAGATACCCGTAGTGCACCTTTATAGCCACCCAGTTACGTTGTGGCGTTTGGTACACCCAAAGCATTCCTACGGTATCCGGGAGTTGCACAATCTCATGGTATAAGGAAATGATACTTGACATTAGAAAAGCTTTAGCAGACGAACTATATGATCTTGTGCTAGGCTTAGGATTGGGTCTTGTCCATCACATCATTCTCCTAATGATGTGATCCCGTTATCAACGACATCCAATGTCCATAGCCAGGAAACCATGACTATCTATTGATCACAACGAGCTAGTCAACTAGAGGCTTACTAGGGACATGGTGTTGTCTATGTATCCACACATGTATTATGGTTTCCGGTTGATACAATTATAGCATGAACAATAGACAATTATCATGAATAAGGAAATACAACAATAACCATTTTATTATTGCCTCTAGGGAATATTTCCAACAGTCTCCCACTTGCACTAGAGTCAATAATCTAGTTCACATCACTATGTGATTGCTATGAATCCAACACCCATGGGGTTTGTTCATATCTTGCTTGTGAGAGAGGTTTATTAGTCAATGAGTCTAAACCTTTCAGATCCATGTGTGCTTTACAAATCTCTATGTCATCTTGTAGATGCAGCTACCACGCACTACCTGGAGCTATTCCAAATAACTGTTCTACTATACGAATCCGGTTTACTACTCAGAGTCATCTGGATTAGTGTCAAAGTTTGCATCGACATAACCCTTTACGATGAACTCTTTTACCACCTCCATAATCGAGAAAATTCCTTAGTCCACTAGTTAGTAAGGATAAGTTCGACCGCTGTCGTGTGATCCATTCCTGGATCACTCTTGTACCCCTTGACTGACTCATGGCAAGGCACACTCCAGGTGCGGTATACAACATAGCATACTGTAGAGCCTACGTCTAAAGCATAGGGGACGACCTTCGTCCTTTCTCTCTCTTCTGCCATGGTCAGGTCTTGAGTCTTACTCAATATTCACACCTTGTAACACAGCTAAGAACTCCTTCTTTGCTGATCTATTTTGAACTCCTTCAAAATCTTGTCACGGTATGTATTCATTCGAAAGTACTATTAAGCGTTTTTGATCTATCCTTATAGATTTTGATGCTCAATGTTCAAGTAGCTTAATCCAGATTTTCCATTGAAAAACACTTTTCAAATAACCCTGCATGCTTTCCAGAAATTCTACATCATTTCTGATCAACAATATGTTAACAACATATACTCATCAAAAATTCTATAGTGCTCCCACTCACTTCTTTGGAAATACAAGTTTCTCATAAACTTTGTATAAACCCAAAATCTTTGATCATCTCATAAATGCGTACATTCCAACTCCGAGATGCTTACTCCAGTCCTTAGAAGGATTGCTGGAGCTTTGCATACTTGTTAGCATCTTTCAGGATTGACAAAACCTTCTGGTTGTATCACATACAACCTTTCCTCAAGAAAAATGTCGAGGAAACAATGTCTTTTTACATCCTATCTGCAAGATTTCATAAATAATGCAGTAACTGCTAACATAATTCCAACAGACTCTTAGCATCGCTACGAGTGAGAAAGTCTCATCATACTCAACTCCTTGAACTTGTCGGGAAACATCTTAACGACAAGTCGAGCTTTCTTAATGGTGACACTTACCATCATTGTCTGTCTTCCTTTTAAAATCCATCTGCACCCAACAGACTTACGACCATCAAGTGGTTCTTTCAAAGTCTATACTTTCTTTTATACATGGATCCTTTCTCGGATTTTATGGCCTCGAGCCATTCTTCGGAATCTGGGCGCACCATCACTTCTCCATAGCTCGTAGGTTCATTGTTGTCTAGCAACATGACTTCCAAGACATGATTACGTACCACTCTGAAGTAGTATGTGTCAGCGTTCTGGGAACGGGGGTCCCCAGACTTGCCTGCCTGCGACCTGCGGCGTGGCTCAAAGGGGGGGCCCAGCATGGCCCATCTTCATCAACACAGACCCAAGACCCTCGCAAGGGGCCAAGCCTCGCGGGGCGGACGACACGGAGCTTCCTCAGGCACGGCCTCATCAGGCTGGCTCGCGAGGAGGCGGAGAGATCAAGGCGGGGTACCTCACGAGGTGCCCTTGACGCAAGCCATGACGACCAAAGGCGCCAGGCAGGCGCCAGCCGCGCAATGTCCTCCTTTCCCCTTTGGTGCAAAGGGGGCAAGCACAGCCGCGGAGTACCGAGGCATCAGGCAAAGGTTGCCATTTCGGTGCAACAAGACCAAGACCAGGAGGACTGCAAGACGGAGGTCATCATGGAGCCCAAGACGGCGTCACCACCAGAGCTTTGTGCACGCGAAGACTACTTTTGTCAGGATAGCTGGTACTAGTTGTCCTCCTTCAAATTAGCCCGCCATTGTTGGCTCCCTTCCTGCTCGATATTTGGGAAGAGGACCAGGGCCTCTATAAATAGGACTAGCCACCATAGTAGGAAAGGGGGGATTGAATCAGAGAGAGAATCGAGACATAGAGAGAAGGGTGACTGAACTCCTCCTAGCAGTTCATCGCCCCAGCCAAGAACAGACCCTCGCGAGGCTGTTCTTCCTTGTATTGCTCATCATCATCAGCCCAAGAGGCAATCCACCACACCACACACTGGAGTAGGGTATTACACCACAACGGTGGCCCGAACCAGTATAAACCCTGTGTCTCTTATGTTGTTCTTTCCATAGCTTAGATCTTAGCGAGGCGGAGGGGTGCAGGTAGGTAGGAGGCAAAATCTCCGCGCGCACCCGAGTGTTCGAACCTCAAGGGTCTGCCGGAACCCGAAATCCGACATTTGGCGCGCCAGGTAGGGGTGCACCGAAATTCGTCTTCCACCACCCCGTTCTCCTCCGACCATCGTGTCCATGTCTGACGCTCGCCGGGCCCGCGCCGAGCGCCGGGTCGCTCTCGCTTCCCGCGTCGCCCAGACGGCTCCTGTCGGCGGGCGTCCTCGCTGTTCCTCGTCACCTGCCGTCAACGCCGCCACCGGCCCGGCGGGGGACGAGCAGCAAGCGTCGTCTCAGCATCCGTCCGTGCGGCAAGACGGCCGCACCGCCACTCCCTCGCTCACCCCAGCTGGTTCTTCGTCCCGCGCGCTCCGCGCACCCATGGAGGCTCGAGCTGCGCTCATCGCGGCAAACAAGCTCCTACGCTACCATCCCGTCGACGGCATCTACGAAGAATGGCTCGACCGCGTCGCCGAGCTCGTCCGCGCCGTAGGGGGCTCTCCTGCGCCGTCCGTTCCGCTGCACCGCACCCCGTTCGCGCGACGGCGCCCCGGCCACCTCCTCCTCAAGAAGGCACCATGGCTCCAAGGAGCGTGGCCCCTGGGCGGAACCCGCTCCGTCAGGTGCCAGCGCGGCAAGAGCAGAGCTACCAAGAAGTCCCTCGCCCGCAAGAAGCTGCCCAGGCGCTCCCTGCTCCAGCACGTCGCGACCATGCTCCTGCTCCCGCACGTCAAGACCCCGCACTGCTCCCAGCTGCAGCGCGTGGGGACATGCAAGACCAAGCTCTCCGTCACCCAAGGCCTCCCGTGGCCACAGCAGGCTGCCGTGCCTTCACCACCGAGCTACGCAGCGTCGCGTGGCCCGGCAAGTTCAAGCCAGACCTGCCTCCTCGTTACGACGGCACGGCCGACCCTGCAGAGTTCCTCCAGCTCTATGAGCTAGGCATCGAAGCTGCCAACGAAGACGAGAAGGTCATGGCAAACTGGTTTCCCATGGCGCTCAAGGATGGGGCCCGCACCTGGCTCCTGAACCTGGCTCCAGGCACGATCTCCTCCTGGGACGAGATGCGCACCCGCTTCATCGCCAACTTCCAAGGTACTCGCGACCGGCCACCCGCCGTGAGCGACATGCGCCGCATCAAGCAACAACCCGGAGAGACCCTGCAGAAGTACATCCAGTGCTTCAACAACGCTCGCCTCAAGATTCCCAAGGTGACTGAGGAGGCCATCATCTCAGCCTTCTCCGACGGCGTGCGCGATGTCAAGATGAAGGAGGAGCTGGCGATGCATGAAGATCTGTGCACTTCCTTGGAGTTGTTCAACTTGGCAACCAAGTGCGCCAGGGCTGAGGAAGGGCGTCTCTCCCTCCTCGAGCTGCCTGCCGCAGACCCAGAAGAGAAGAAGCCCAAGGCCAAGGATGTGAAGCGCAAGGGGGCTACCGTGCTCGCGGCAAAACTAGACACCAAGCGGGGCAGAGATCAGCCTGAACCTTCCAAGGGCAGTCGGTACTATGTGTACCACGACCTCCACACCCACAACACCAACGAATGTCAAGAGCTCCGAGCCGTGCGAGAAGGAAGGATCGGCCGTCGCCCCGACCGCGGTGACCGGGGCTACGGTCGAGGAGGAGGAAGGAACGCAGGACGCTGGGAAGACCGCGGCCCGTGCCAAGGGTGGCGCGATCAACCTCGCGAGGATCGCTGGCAAGACCCGCCTCGCGAGGGAGACTGGAGGGATCAGCCTCGCGAGGATCGCCCGCAAGGCAACGCAGGCCTCCCTCCGCTGCCGCCACAGCCAAGGAGAAACGAGGACCGCCATCAGGACGAGGGGGCTGGGGGCTTCGAGGAGCCACGCGCGATCGCCTGCATCCTGGGCGGAGCTCAAGCCCCAGCTTCTCAACGCATCTTCAAGCAGTTCGCCTGCGAAGTGAATGCAGTCCTCCCCAAGCTCGAAGCCACGCGCCCTCTCAGGTGGTCGGCGTGCACCATCACGTTCAGCTCAGCAGATCAGCTCAAGTGTGCGGCTACAGCCGGAGTCCTCCCGATGCTTTGTTCCCCAATCATCAGCAACATGGTGGTCACCAGGACCCTCATCGACGGCGGGGCAGGGCTCAATGTCCTGTCCATGGAAACATTCAACAATCTCCAAGTGCCCTACAGCCAGCTTCAGCCAACCAAGCCTTTCTCCGGAGTCACCGACGGCTCCACGGTCCCGATTGGGCAGGTCCGCCTCCCTGTCACCTTCGGGGCACGCGACAACTACTGCACCGAGCTCATCGACTTCGCTGTCGCTCACATTCGCCTGCCGTACAATGCCATCCTTGGGTACCCAGCGCTGGCCAAGTTCATGGCTATAACTCACCACGGCTACAACGTCCTCAAGATGCCAGGAAGTGGCGGAGTCATCACGGTGCCCTGTGAAGAGAAGGACGCGGTGTGTTCCCTGGAGCGAGCCTTTCAGGCCGCGTCACTGGAAGACCCAGATCGCGGAAGCAGGAGGCTTCCCGAGACCGCCCCCAAGAAGAAGAAGACATCGTCCGGCCCGGCCCCTCAGGAGGCAGGCCCCTCTGGGCCCGCGCTTGCCTAGGGGGAACCTCCTTCCATCGCATAGGAAAGCGCGCTCGGTGCCCTCCTCAGGCAGGGCTCGGGGGCTCTCCCCTGGAGGGCCACCGACCTGGCTAGGGTCACGAGGGAGGCGCTTGGGCACCACATGGAGGCGTGTTTCGAAGCACGTTTCCCTCAAGAAGGAGTAAGGCAAGGAGAGCCAGACCCTTAGGAGTTCGTCGGCAAGGCCATTCAGGAGCTACAGGAGTCAAGAGTCATGAAAGGCGGCCGCCGCCTACCAGAAGTGGCTCCCCATCCAGGCGAGGATGGTGGGCTGCGCGTCTGCATTGACATACCAGGGCTCAATCGAGTCGCCTCGCTGGAGCGCCTCTGGCCCTCGCGAGTGGGGCGCTGCGAAGGTCCACCCCACAGCTACGTTCGCATGCCTTACAGCTTGCCGAACGCGGCTGCCACGTACTAGTGCCTCATGAGGGGCATCATGAAGGCTCAAGAGGCCAGGCGTTCCGCAGCCCTGGCGGAGATGGAGATGGTCCGCGAGGAGCCACCAGCACCTCTGGGGCCTCCCGAGGCCCTTGGGCCTGGGGGATCGTGAGGATCGGCTTCCGCAGCCCACCAAGTCTGCTACACCAACACTCCTTCGTCCTCAACATCATCAGGTGACATCTTTCACGTTTCACTTCCAGCTGGGAGCGCCCCCCAGGGCTGCATTATTCCCAGGCCGCGTGGGTCCGTCCCTGCGGCATGTACCCTTTTCATTTCATGTTGTTAGCTTACCTTGTTGGGGGCGCCCCTCGGGCTGCATCATCCCCAAGTCGCTCGGGCCAGACCCAGCGGCATGTATCCCTTTTGCGTTTATTCCGGTTATGCGTTCGACCCACCATGCTTGATTATTTGATGCCGGTCCACGGCACCTCTTCTTCTCCATGCCGACCACTTGCACATTAAAGGGGGGGGGGGGTACCTGAGCATCGCGACTCAGGGCTCTTACTGGCTCTCCAGCCCTCACCCTCTGGCCTTGTCCACGACATCGCGACCTGGCATACCAGCGACGGCTGAGACCAGCTCAAGGGCCGGGACCCGAGGACGTAGAGTGCCGGCATCTAACCAAATTTGCAGGGACACATCACAAGATAAGGCCCAGTGCCAGGCGCAACCCGCCTAGAGGTAGGGCCCTGTGAGTCCCGCGCTGGCTCACGGGTGCCCAGATACACCTCGCCAGGCCCTACCGTGCCAGCCACGTGTCAGGGCGGGGCTGTACATGCCCCGGGGGCTCCTCCCGGAGGGGGCCCCCTCCCATGTACCAGTGGAAGCACCATGCTCCGCGCTGGCTGACGACACTGCCGAGGAGCGACTATGCCCGTACACATACGGAAGCGCTATGCTCCGCGCTGGTGATAAACAACTGAGGTGGCCCCCGGGCCGCATCAACTTCAGGGAGCCCAGAGCTCAGTGTCTAGCCTCATCGTAACGCCTCCCCTCGGGAGTGCCGCGCGAGGGGGCTGGGCACGGGGGCTGCGCCTGGGTCACGCCCAGACGCACGCCACCCAGCCAGGCCCCCCCGGGCCTGGTTCGTCGTGCGTCTCTCCCCGAGCGGAGCCAAGGTACGAAGGCCGTTTGAGCGTCAAGGGGGACTCCTGAGCATCGCGACCCAGGAGCCTAACTGGTCACGTAGCCCCTCACTCCTTAGTTCCAAAAGGCTAACGGCGGTTGAGGTATGCGCGCGGCCGGGCTCTGCAGACGTAGAACGGTAGATCCACCCACATCACACCTCCCTACTTGCTGTTCGTGCGCCAAGGGGGACTCCTGAGCATCGCGACTCAAGAGCCTAACTTGTCACGTAGCCCCTCACTCCTTGGCCCCGTCCTGGTTTCCGGTCGGGACTAACGCTAGGTGAGGTATGCACGGGGCCGGGCTCTGCCGGCGTAGAACATAAGCAAGTAGGAAGGAAAAGCGCAAATTTCAAGGAATTAAAAAGCAAATATTACAGTCCACACCGTTATCTCAATGCCAAACGCAAGTTTAAATGCCTCCCCGAGGCATGATACATGTGCAGGAATTAAAGGCAGGACAGGAGCCACGACGGAGTCACTTGTCGGTGGTGGAGCAGCGCGGAGTGGGTTCGCCTCATGGAGCAGTGGGGTCGGCAGCGCCTTGCTTCGGCTTGGTGATGAAAGCCCGGAACTTCCCCAGCAGAGCCTCCGCGCGACCCTTCATGGCCTCAGCAGCGGCAGCGGCACGCTCGCCACTTACTGGCTCTAGCAGGCTGTCGAGGTCGACACCGCGATCGCGAAGGTAGATGTGGGTGAGGACCCGCGTCAGCGCTGCAGAAGACAGGACACGCGCCTCGGCCTCGGCCGTGGGGCCAAGGCCAAGGGCGACATCTTCAAGAGCGCGAACCAGGAAGGGAAGCAGCTTGGCGGGGCCGTCCTCGGCGCCAGCCAGCGGGCTCTCCAGGCCGCTGTCGTAAAGCGTCCTCAGCGAGGAGCGAGCCTTCGCCTCCATCTCCGTGAAGGCCACACGATCCTCGGCAAGAACCTGGGCCTTGTCGTCCGGCTCGACCTTCCTCGCCCCCAACTCCTGCTCCAGCGTGCCTAGGTGGTCGCGGCGCTTCCTGAGCTTGACCTCCCTCTCCTTGACGGCCGCCTCGCGAGCCTTCACGCCTTCTTCCTGCTCTTGGTGAAGGCGGACCTCTTTCGCGAGCTGGTCCCGCAGGCCTTGCAGCTCATCCTCCAGCGCCTTGCAGCGACCAAGGATGCCGACCACCTCCCCCAGGGCCGCGTCAAGAGCAGCCTTCGCCTCAAGGACGGCCTGCTTCTCCTCATCGCAAGCCGCCAAGGCCTGGACTAGCGCCGCCCGAATCGAAGCGTCGGAGCGAACCCATCCTGAAGCCAGCTCCAAGCGCCCGGCCACCAAGCGAGGGTCGGCGCCAAGAAGATCCTGCCGCAGTCGGTCCAGCTCAGCAGCAGCACAATCCAGAACGGCAGGAGGAGTCGGAGAGACAGCAGCCGGTGGAGTAGGAGGAGAAGGCGGCAGCGCGGCCACAGCATCCTGAGGCAGAGCCTGCTGCGCCCCAACGGCTGTAGTGGCGGCAGCAGGCAAAGGCACCTTAGGAGTCACTTGGGCCATGGGGGCCGAGCTCGCCCCAGCCGGCTCAGCCAGGCCTCGCAAGGACGACCGGGCAGGAGAAGCCCGTGCGTCGCGGTCACCTTCCTTCGCGGGCAGAGGCGCTGCCACCGATGGAACCTCAGGAGTTCCCTTCGGCTTCTTTGCTGCGGGCGCCAGCCTATCCAAGAGATGCGGACGTCAAGCCTCAGAAGCATAACAAGAAATAAAGACAAGAATCAAGCGATTACGGGTCGTTGCTAGTGAGCTCAAGCGGCCTCTGGCCAAATTTGAAGCTTGAAAGCCGACTGGAAGGGTCAACCTCGGGAAGCTTGGAAGCGGAAGGCGCGTCTGCGGTCCGCCTCGGGGCCGGGGCAGACCCGCAGGAGATCAGCCCGGTCCTGTCCCTCTTCAGGATCGGGGGCAAGCTCCCGCCGTCCTGCTCGTCATCATCCTCGTCGTCATCGCTCGGAGAGAGGCGGAGAACACGGGACCTGCACTGGGGGAGGGGAGCCCTCGACTCTCCGTCAGTCGCCTCGGAGTCAGGCCCTTTTTCCCGCTCCCCTCCTTCCTCCTCTTCGCTGGAGTCGTCGGAGGACACGTCCACCGATTCCCCGGGAGTTTCCATGGGCACGGGCCCGCCCCCGTTCAAGACAGGCATGGACTCCACTACCTGCTCCCAGTCGTCGCGGAGGAACAAGGGCGTAGGAGCGCCCTCCAACCTTGCCACATTGCCCCCGACCAGGGATTGGAGGACCGCAGCCAGATCTCCGTCGGCCAAGGCCGCGGGGCTCGGATGGGGCCTCCACATCGGAAGTGAGTACTACCGAAGCGGAGCCAGCTGGTGCTCCAGGAATTCCCTCAGCAGCGACGCGCCGGTCAGCTACGCCGCCGCTATGTTGGCCGGCCTCAGATCCGCGTCCATCTTCTCCAACACCAGCTTCGCGCGGGGGTCCGCGAGCTCCGCTCGACCCCAATCGCTGGAGCTCGTGGGTTGCTCCGTGGGCAAGATCAGCCGAGGGTGGATGCGCCCAGCATCTGCCAAGACCCACTTGCTCCTGAGGCCCTCAATCCTTTTCCCGGGGTTCAAAATGGCAATGGCGCCACCGTACGCGATGAAGCTCGCGCATGCAGAAGCAGGACCGCGAGAGGTCCGGAGGTAGAAGTAGTGGCGCAGCAAGGCCACTGGGGGCTACACCCCTACGTGAGCCTCGCAGTAATAGGCGAAGATTGCCAGGAAAAGGACGGAGTTGGGGTGGAGGTGCAGAGCCTGTAGCTTATAATGGCGGAGGACAGAGAAGAAGAACTCGGAGAAGGGAGGCACCAGGCCAGCAGCAATGGCGCTTACGAAGAATGGATAGAAGGTGCTCCCTTGACCCTCGGGGGTGGCGGAGCCGGCCTTGAACACCTCCGCCCCATCGATGCCCCGCGCTGCCGCCATCCGGCGCAACCGGGCGAGGCTCGCCTCCGACACGTTCGGCGAGTCTAGGGCAGACGAGTACCAAGCTACGGCCGGGGACTGACGAGGCGCCATGGCTTCCTAGGTCACGTGGTCGGAGTAGATCTGGAATTTTTGGAGGAAGGAAGGAGAGGCGCAAGAAAGGGGATCTAAGCAGCAACCGGAGAAAGCAGAAAGCAAGGCCCAGGCAGATGCCGCTCCTTTATCAACTCGCGCGGTTGTTGAGGCGCTCACGTCCAATCAACCGCCACGCGGCGCCCAAGGCCGCAGGCTGTTAGGGCCCGCGGTGCTTCGCTCTTGCCCTTCCGCCTCCCTGCTCGGCCAAGTCCGGGCGCGCCTTGGGCCCGGGGGCTACTGTCGGCGTTCTGGGAACGGGGGTCCCCAGACTTGCCTGCCTGCGGCCTACGGCGTGGCTTAAAGGGGGGGGGCAGCACGGCCCATCTTCATCAACATAGACCCAAGACCCTCGCGAGGGGCCAAGCCTCGCGGGGCGGACAACACGGAGCTTCCTCAGGCACGGCCTCATCAGGCTGGCTCGCGAGGAGGCGGAGAGATCAAGGCGGGGTACCTCACGAGGTGCCCGTGACGCAAGCCATGACGACCAAAGGCGCTAGGCGGGCGCCAGCCGCGCAGTGTCCTCCTTTCCCCTTTGGTGCAAAGGGGGAAAGCGTAGCCGCGGAGTACCGAGGCATCAGGCAAAGGTTGCCATTTCGGTGCAACAAGACCAAGACCAGGAGGACTGCAAGACGGAGGTCATCGTGGAGCCCAAGACGGCGTCACCACCAGAGCTTTGTGCAGGCGAAGACTACTTTTGTCAGGATAGCTGGTACTAGCTGTCCCCCTTCAAATTAGCCCGCCATTGTTGGCTCCCTTCCCGCTCGATATTTGGGAAGAGGACCAGGGCCTCTATAAATAGGACTAGCCACCATAGTAGGAAAGGGGGGATCGAATCGGAGAGAGAATAGAGAGAGAGAGAGAGAGAGAGAGAGAGAGAAGGGTGACTGAACTCCTCCTAGCAGTTCATCGCCCCAGCCGAGAACAGACCCTCGCGAGGCTGTTCTTCCTTGTATTGCTCATCATCATCAGCCCAAGAGGCAATCCACCACACCACACACTGGAGTAGGGTATTACACCACAACGGTGGCCCGAACTAGTATAAACCCTGTGTCTCTTGTGATGTTCTTTCCATAGCTTAGATCTTAGCAAGGCGGAGGGGTGTAGGTAGGTAGGAGGCGAAATCTCCACGCGCACCCCAGTGTTCGAACCTCAAGGGTCTGCCGGAACCCGAAATCTGACAGTATGCATCCTTGTCGACCTATGAGGTTTGGTAGTGACTTGATCCGAAGTTTCATGATCACTATCATAAGCTTCCACTTCAATTGGTGTAGGTGCCACAGGAACAACTTCCTGTGCCCTGCTACACACTAGTTGAAGTGACGGTTCAATAACCTCATCAAGTCTCCACCATCCTCCCACTCAATTCTTTTGAGAGAAACTTTTCCTCGAGAAAGGACCCATTTCTAGAAACAATCACTTTTGCTTCCGGATCTGAAATAGGAGGTATACCCAACTATTTTTGGGTATTCTATGAAGATGCATTTATCCGCTTTGGGTTCAAGCTTATCAGCCTGAAACTTTTTCACATAAGCATCGCAGCCCCAAACTTTTAAGAAACAACAGCTTAGGTTTCTCTAAACCATAGTTCATACGGTGTCGTCTCAACGGAATTGTGTGGTGCCCTATTTAAAGTGAGTGCGGTTGTCTCTAATGCCTAACCCATAAACGATAGTGGTAATTCGATAAGAGACATCATGGTATGCACCATATCCAATAGGGTGCAGTTGTGATGTTCGGACACACCATCACACTATGGTGGTTCAGGAGGTATTAGTTGTGAAACAATTTCCACAATGTCTTAATTGTGTGCCAAACTCGTAACTCAGATATTCATCTCTATGATCATATCATAGACATTTTATCATCTTGTCACGATGATCTTCAACTTCACTCTAAAATTACTTAAACCTTTCAATAATTCAGACTTGTGTTTCATCAAGTAAATATACTCATCATCTACTCAAATCATCTGTGAAGTAAGAACATAACGATATCCACTGCGTGCCTCATCACTCATTGGACTGCACACATCAAAATGTATTACTTCCAACAAGTTGCTTTCTTGTTCCATCTTACTGAAAACGAGGCCTTTCAGTCATCTTGCCCATGTGGTACGATTTGCATGTCTCACGTGATTCAAAATCAAGTGAGTCCAAATGATCCATCTGCATGGAGTTTCTTCATGCATATCTACCAATAGACAAGGTTCGCATGTCTCAATCTTTCCAAAAACGAGTGAGTCCAAAGATCCATCAACATGGAGCTTCTTCATGCGTTTTATACCAACATGACTCAAATGGCAGTGCCACAAGTACGTGGTACTATCATTACTATCTTATATCTTTTGGCATGAACATGTGTATCACTACGATCGAGATTCAATAAACCATTCATTTTAGGTGCAAGACCATTGAAGGTATTATTCAAATAAACAGAGTAAACATTATTCTCCTTAAATGAATAACCGTGTGGCGATAAACATAATCCAATCATGTCTATGCTCAACGCAAACACCAAATAACAATTATTTCGGTTTAACACCAATCCCGATGGTAGAGGGAGAGTGCGATGTTTGATCACATCAACCTTGGAAACACTTCCAACACATATCGTCATCTCACCTTTAGCTAGTCTCCGCAACCTTTTATTTTGAGTTACTAACGCTTAGCAACCGAACCAGTATTTATTACCCTGGTGCTACTAGGAGTACTAGTAAAGTACACAATAATATGATGTATATCCAAAATACTTCTGTCGACCTTGCCAGCCTTCTCATCTACCAAGTATCTAGGGTAGTTCTGCTTCAGTGACCGTCCCCCTCATTATAGAAGCACTTAGTCTCGGGTTTGGTTCAACCTTGGGTTTCTTCACTAGAGCAGCAACTGATTTGCCGTCTCATGAAGTATCCCTTCTTTCCCTTGCCCTTCTTGAAACTAGTGGTTTAACCATCAACAATTGATGCTCCTACTTGATTTCTACTTTCGTGGTGTCAAACATCGCGAGTTGCTCAAGGATAATCATGTCTATCCCTGATATGCTATAGTTCATCACGAAGCTCCAATAGCTTGGTGGCAGTGACTATGGAGAACCATCACTATCTCATCTGGAAGATTAACTCCCACTCGATTCAAGCGATTGTAGTACTCAGACAATCTGAGCACATGCTCAATGACTGAGTTTTTCTCCCTTAGTTTGCAGGCTTAAGAAACTTGTCAGAGGTTCTCATACCTCTTGACGTGGGCACTAGTCTGAAATTCCAATTTCAGTCTTTGGAACATCTCATATGTTCTGCGACGTTTCAAAAACGTCTTTGGTGCCACAATTCTAAACCGTTAGTATTACGTACTGAACTATCACGTAGTCATCAAAACGTGTATGTCAGATGTTTCCCAACATCTACAGACGACGCCCGAGGTTCAACACACTGAGAGGTGCATTAAGGACATAACCCTTCTATGCAGCAATGAGGATAATCCCTAGTTCACGGACCCAATCCGCATAATTGCTACTGTCAACTCTCAACTAAATTTTCTCTAGGAACATATCTAAAACAGTAGAACCAAAGCGTGAGCTACGACATAATTTGCAAAGACATTTTGACCATGTTCATGATAATTAAGTTCATGTAATCCAATTATTCAATGAACTCCCACTTAGATAGACATCCCTCTAGTCATCTAAGTGATACATGATCCGAGTCAACTAGGCCGTGTCCGATCATCACGTGAGACGGACTAGTCATCATCGGTCAACATCTTCATGTTGATCGTATCCACTATACGACTCATGTTCGACCTTTTGGTCTTTCGTGTTCCAAGGCCATGTCTGTACATGCTAGGCTCGTCAAGTTAACCTAAGTGTATTGCGTGTGTAAATCTGGCTTACACCCGTTGTATGCGAACGTTAGAACCTATCACACCTGATCATCACGTGGTGCTTCGGAACAACGGACCTTAGCAACGGTGCACAGTTAGGGGGAACACTTTCTTGAAATTATTTCAAGGGATCATCTTATTTATGCTACCGTCGTTCTAAGCAAATAAGATGTAAACATGACAAACATCACATGCAAATCAGAAAGTGACATGATATGGCCAATATCATCTTGCGCCTTTGATCTCCATCTTCGAGGTGCGGCGTGAACACCAACGTCACCGGCATGACACCATGATCTCCATCATCATGATCTCTATCATCGTGTCTTCATGAAGTTGCCTCGCCAACTATTACTTGTACTACTATGGCTAACGGTTCGCAATAAAGTAAAGTAATTACATGGTGTTTTCATTGACACGCAGGTCATAAATAAATTAAGACAACTCCTATGGCTCCTGCCAGTTGTCATACTCATCGACATGCAAGTCGTGATTCCTATTACAAGAACATGATTAATCTCATACATCACATATATCATTCATCACATCCTTTTGGCCATATCACATCACATAGCATACCCTGCAAAAACAAGTTAGACGTCCTCTAATTGTTGTTGCATGTTTTACGTGGATGCTATGGGTTTCTAGCAAGAATGTTTCTTACCTATGCAAAACCACAACGGTGATATGCCAATTGCTATTTACCCTTCATAAGGACCCATTTCATCGAATCCGATCCGACTAAAGTGGGAGAGACAGACACCCGCCAGCCACCTTATGCATCAAGTGCATGCCAGTCGGTGGAACCTGTCTCACGTAAGTGTACGTGTAAGGTCGGTCCGGGCCGCTTCATCCCACAATGCCGCCGAATCAAGATAAGACTAGTAACGACAAGTAAATTGAACAAATCATCGCCCACAACTACTTTGTGTTCTACTCGTGCATAGAATCTACACATAGACCTAGCTCATGATGCTATGCACATAGACCTAGCTCATGATGCCACTGTTGGGGATCGTAGCAGAAATTTAAAATTTTCTACGCATCACCAAGATCAATCTATGGAGTAATCTAGCAACAAGGGGAAGGGGATTGCATCTACATACCCTTGTAGATCGCTAAGCGGAAGCGTTACTAGAACGCAGATGAGGTAGTCGTACTCGTAGCGATTCAGATCATGGTCAATTCCAATCTAAGCGCCGAACAACGGCGCCTCCGCGTTCAACACACGTGCAGCCCGGTGACGTCTCCCATGCCTTGATCCAGCAAAGGTTGGGGAAGACTCCATCCAGCAGCAGCACGACGGCGTGGTGGTGGAGGAGGAGCACGGTACTCCAGCAGGGCTTCGCCAAGCACTACGAGAGACGAGGAGGGAGAGAGGTAGGGTTGCGCATTGGGAGAGAGAGACTCATGTGTTGTGCAGCCCCAAAACCTCCACTATATATAGGGGCAAGGGCAAGGGGAGGCGCCCTAGGGTTTTCCCTAGGGGGGGGGGGTGGCCAGGGCAGATGGGATCTCCCCCTTGGGTGACTTGGCCCCCAAGCCAGGAGGTGGGAACCCTAGATGGGGCGCCCCAAACCCCCTGGTCACGTGGGAATAGGTGAGGGGGGGCGCACAACCCCTTAGTGGGCTGGTTTGCCCCCTTCCCTTGGCCCATGAAGCCCCCCAAAACTTGCCGGGGCTCCGGAAACACCTTTCGGGGCCAGTTCTTTTGGCAACTTAAAAAATAAGCTGCCTCCTCCCCAGCTTTTTCCATAAGCCGTCTCTCTTATTTATTGAGGCTTCTAAACTAGTTAGGGAATAACTAATTTAGAAGTCTCAAAAAAATTTGGGGCGGCTTATTTTTTAAGCTGGGCAGAGGCAGCTTATTTTTTAAGCCGCCCAAAAGAACTGGCCCTCGGTCATGCTGGTTATCACCCAGTACCTCCGGAACACTTCCGGACTCCAAAACACATCGTCCAATATATCAATCTTCACCTCCGGACCATTCCGGAACTCCTCGTGACATCCAGGGTCTCATCCGAGACTCCGAACAACTTTCGGTAACCACGTACATACTTTCCCTATAACACTAGCGTCATCGAACCTTAAGTGCGTAGACCCTACGGGCTCGGGAATAATGCAGACATGACTGAGACATGTCTCTGGTCAATAACCAACAGCGGGATCTAGATACCCATGTTGGCTCCCACATGTTCCACGATGATCTCATCGGATGAACCACGATGTCAAGGATTCAGTCAATCCCGTATACAATTCCCTTTGTTTACCGGTATAGTACTTGCCCAAGATTCGATCGTTGGTATCCCGATACCTTGTTCAATCTCGTTACCGGCAAGTCTCTTTACTCGTTCCGTAACACATCATTCCGTGATCAACTCCTTGGTCACACTGTGCACATTATGATGATGTCCTGCCGAGTGTGCCTAGAGATACCTCTCCGTTTACACGGAGTGACAAATCCCAGTCTCGATTCGTGCCAACCCAACAGACACTTTTGGAGATACCCGTAGTGCACCTTTATAGCCACCCAATTACGTTGTGGCGTTTGGTACACCCAAAGCATTCCTATGGTATCCGGGAGTTGCACAATCTCATGGTCTAAGGAAATGATACTTGACATTAGAAAAGCTTTAGCAAACGAACTATACGATCTTGTGCTAGGCTTAGGATTGGGTCTTGTCCATCACATCTTTCTCCTAATGATGTGATCCCGTTATCAACGACATCCAATGTCCATGGTCTAGAAACCGTAACCATCTATTGATCAACGAGCTAGTCAACTAGAGGCTTACTAGGGACATGGTGTTGTCTATGTATCCGCACATGTATTATGGTTTCCGGTTAATACAATTATAGCATGAACAATAGATAATTATCATGAACAAGGAAATACAACAATAACCATTTTATTATTGCCTCTAGGGCATATTTCCAACAAGATCACATCCGGAGCTTGCAGCAACAGTCATCCAATGCTTCCTGATCATGTTGTCTCTGGTGTTTAGCCGGCCCCAAAAAGCTAACCAGAGGAAGGTTTTGTGCTTAATGGGGATTAACGCATCCCAGACCCAATCATGGAAGGTACAAGAAACACCACAGAAGGTCAATAGACGGTAGAAGTAGCCCGTGCTGATTTTCTTATCAAAAACTAAGGGAGTACGCCTGTCCTCGCACGAACTGTCGGGAGCTAGAGAAGCAATAAGATGATGCAGCAGCAGTAGCTCGCGCTTAGCAGAGTGGAAGAGATTGGGGTGGAGTTGTATTGACCAAGCACCATCCGAGAACTACGAGCTGACCGAGCAGCAATGGTTCCTGGCAAAGGATTATAGAACATGTAGCAGCAAGAAGAGCCTGCCTGCTTCAACCCAATGATCATGCCAGAAGGAAATGAGCTTGCCCGAGCCCTGAGTGCATCGAGTTTATGACCATGGGGATATGATCCTTGAAACCACGCCACATGGCAGTATCTTTGCTAGAAGCCCCAAGAGGTATAGCTGTCTGCAATACTGCAGAGCGAACCACTGGTGGCAAAGAATGTCAGAGTGCTGCAGGATCTTGGAGAGGAACTTGCATAGCATTGCCTGGTTATGGGCTTGCAAATTTCTCACCCCTAGGCCTCCATTTTGTTGGTGGAGCATGACCTTGTCCCAAGCTACAAGGCACTGGCCCCCCTTAACTTTGTTCTTACCCTGCCAAAGAAAAGCACGCAGCAGGCTTTCCAAAGAGCTGAGCGACTCCTTAGGCCATGGGAAGCAGGACATAAAGTAGCTAGGTATGTCGGCGAGCACAGAGTTGACGAGTGTGAGCCTCCCTCCAAGAGATAAGAAAGTGGCCAACCAGCCCGAGAGCCTACGGTCAACTTTGTGAATAACTGGCATCAACATCCCATGAGTGATCTTATTCAGTGATAGAGGCAGTCCAAGATACATGCATGGGGTGGAGGAGATAGGACATCCAAGCAAATGGGCGATTTCAAAGGCCACGGTTGCATCCACAGAGACAGGCACTAACGTGCTCTTGTGAAAATTGATGGTTAAACCTAAGAAGGCCGAAAAGGAGGTCAGGATGTCCTTGATAATTGTGGCATACTCGAGATCCCCCTTGAAGATGATCAATGTGTCGTCCGTGTACTGCAGCACCAAGAAGAAGCGATCAGTGCCAAGCGGATGCTGCAGGGTCCCGTTTTGATAGTACAAACAACACAGCCTTTGTAACACATCTGCCACCAGGATGAAGAGATAAGGTGACAGAGAGTCACCCTGCCGGAAGCCAGGCTTAGCAAGAGTGGGGGGGGGGGGGCTGCTCGCCATTGATCATGACCCTTAAGCATTCGGAAGAGAGGAGGTTGGAGACCCATTGCCTCCAGGGTTGGGGAAAGCCCCTTGCTTCCATGACTAGCTTCAGGCAGTCCCAACTAACACTATTGAAGGCCTTATGGAAGTCCAACTTCAGAGTGATGACTGGCAGCTTTCTTTTGTGAGCACATTCTATTAACTCAACAGCCAACGCAAAATTCTCAACAACGGAGCGACCTTTCAGAAACCCAGACTGCAGAAAATGCACTAAGGCCGAAATCTGCCACTGTAGCTGATTTGCCATGACTTTGGAAGCTAGATTGGGCATGCTGTGAACCAAAGAGATGGGTCTGTAGTCCTTTACCTCCAAGGGCATATCCTTTTTGGGCAGCAAAGTGATGTAGGTAGTATTGATACCATCAAGGTTGACATTGTTACTGTGCAGGTCTTTGAAGAATCTGATTAAGTCATCCTTAAGGAGATGTTTGAAAACCCTGTAGAACTCATTGGTAAATTCATCTAGTCCTAGGCTCCTATTATTTGGAGCTTTGTTGATAGCCTCAACAATCTCAGCCCAGGAGAAAGGAACTGCAAGCCCAGAAAGATCCATAGGTGTGTAGAAGGAGCTGAGTTGTACTATTGGCAAAGAAACAACCGACTGTCCCAAAACCGCAGAAAAATACTCAGTTGCAATCCCAAGCTTCTGGCCGTTCTAGTAGTACTCGACCCCATTGTGGATTAGGACTTTAACCTTATTACGACGGGCTTGGCAGTTGGCCGTTGCATGGAAGAACTTGCAATTTTCATCCTCGGATACACACCACCTCACTTTCGCCCTGCGACGCCAAATCGCGGTTTGCCATAAGATCAACGGCTCTGCCTTGGCTGAAGCGACTTCCCTAAGAACAATCTCCAAACAAGACAGTTGCCTCCTCTCCTCCACGGCATTGAGGAAGCAAACAACATGTTTGTTGTTTTCAATCAGCACACGAAGACAAGTTTTGCATTGGTTCCATTGTCGTAGGGCCGCCCGCAGCCGCCTCATCTTAAAGTTGATGAGGGTAGCAGGGGAGGAGATGTGTCTGAGCCCTCTATTCCAGCAACTGATAATGATCTCTCTTGACTCTTCCATTTCCAACCAGTGGTTTTCCATGTGGAAGAACTTGCTCTTGGGAGTGTCAGTAGAGAAATGAAGCAGGATCAAAGCATGATCCGAGGTAATAGAAGGCGGGCAGGAGGCTGCAGTCTACATAAAGATTAGACCCTAGGCAGCATTAACAAGAGCACGATCTAGACGAACCAAAGTTGGTGAGCTTCGTGTTGGGGAACGCAGTAATTTCAAAAAAAATCCTACGCACATGCAAGATCCATCTAGGTGATGCATAGCAACGAGAGGGGAGAGTGTTGTCTACGTACCCTCGTAGACCGAAACTAGAATCATTTTGACAATGCGGTTGATGTAGTCGTACGTCTTCACGATCTGACCGATCCTAGTACCGAAAGTACGACACCTCCGCGATCTGCACACGTTCAGCTCGGTGACGTCCCACGAACTCTCAATCCGGCTGAGTGTCGAGGGAGAGCTTCGTCAGCTCGACGGCGTGATGACGGTGATGACAAAGTTACCGATGCAGGGCTTTGCCCAAGCACTACAACGATATGACCGAGGTGGAATCCGTGAAGGGGGGCACCTCACACGGCTAAGACAACTATCAACTTGTGTGTCTATGGGGTGCCCCCTCCCCCGTATATAAAGGAGTGGAGGAGGGGGAGGGCCGGCCCTCTCATGGCGCGCCCCAAGGGGAGTCCTACTCCCACCGGGAGTAGGATTCCCCCCTTCCCTAGTTGGAGTAGGAGAGGAAGGAAGGAGGACAGAGGGAGGAGGAAAGGGGGCGCCACCCCCCTTCCCTAGTCCAATTAGGACCCAAGGGGGAGGGGGCGCGCGGCCTGCCCTAGCAACCCCTCTCTCTCCACTAAGGCCCATATGGCCCATTATACTCCCCGGGGGGTTCCGGTAACCGCCCGATACTCCGGTAAATGCCCGAACTCACCCGGAACCATTCTGAAGTCCAAACATAGTCGTCCAATATATCAATCTTTATGTCTCGACCATTTCGAGACTCGTCGTCATGTCCGTGATCAAATCCGGGACTCTGAACAACCTTCGGTACATCAAAACACATAAACTCATAATACCGATCGTCACCGAACGTTAAGCGTGCGGACCCTACAGGTTTGAGAACTATGTAGACATGACCGGAACTCATCTCCGGTCAATAACCAATAGCGGAACCTGATGCTCATATTGGTTCCTACATATTCTATGAAGATCTTTATCGGTCAAACCGCATAACAACATACATTTGTTCCCTTTGTCATCGGCATGTTACTTGCCCGAGATTTGATTGTCGGTATCTCAATACCTAGTTCAATCTCGTTACTGACAAGTCTCTTTACTCGTTCCGTAATGCATCATCCCGCAACTAACTCATTAGTCACATTGCTTGCAAGGCTTATAGTGATGTGCATTACCGAGAGGGCCCAGAGATACCTCTCCGATACACGGAGTGACAAATCCTAATCTCGATATATGCCAACTCAACAAACACCTTCAGAGACACCTGTAGAGCATCTTTATAATCACCCAGTTACGTTGTGACGTTTGATAGCACACAAAGTGTTCCTCCGGTATTCAGGGGTTGCATAATCTCATAGTCAGAGGAACATGTATAAGTCATGAAGAAAGCAGTAACAATGAAACTGAAACGATCATAATGCTAAGCTAACGAATGGGTCTTGTCCATAACATCATTCTCTAATGATGTGATCCCGTTCATCAAATGACAACACATGTCTATGGCTAGGAAGCTTAACCATCTTTGATTAATGAGCTAGTCAAGTAGAGGCATACTAGGGACACTGTGTTTGTCTGTGTATTCACACATGTACTATGTTTCCGGTTAATAAAATCCTAGCATGAATAATAAGCATTTATCATGAAATAAGGAAATAAATAATAACTTTATTATTGCCTCTAGGGTATATTTCCTTCAGTCTCCCACTTGCACTAGAGTCAATAATCTAGTTCACATCGCTATGTGATTTAACACCAATAGTTCACTTCACCATGTGATTAACACCCATAGTTCACATTGCCATGTGATCAACACTCAAAGTGTTTACTAGAGTCGGTAATCTAGTTCACATCGCCATGTGATTAACACCCGAAGAGTACTAAGGTGTGATCATGTTTTGCTAGTGAGAGAAGTTTAGTCAATGAGTCTGCCAAATTCAGATCCGTATGTATTTTGCAAATTTCTATGTCTACAATGCTCCCATGGAGCTACTTCAGCTAATTGCTCCCACTTTCAATATGTATCCGAATTGTGACTTGGAGTCGTCCAGATCGGTGTCAAAGCTTGCATCGATGTAACTCTTTACGACGAACTCTTTATCAACTCCATAACCGAGAAATATTTCCTTAGTTCTCTAAGGATAATTTTGACCGCTGTCCAGTGATCTACTCCTAGATCAAAATTGTACTCCCTTGCCAAACTCAGGGCAGGGTATACAATAGGTTTGGTACACAGCATGGCATACTTTATAGAACCTATGGCCGAGGCATAGGAAATGACTTTCATTCTCTCTCTATCTTCTGCCGTGGTCGGGCTTTGAGTCTTACTCAACTTTACACCTTGCAACACAGGCAAGAACTCTTTGCTTGACTGTTCCATTTTGAACTACTTCAAAAACCTTTCAAGGTATGTACTCATTGAAAAAACTTATCAAGCGCCTTGATCTATCTCTATAGATCTTGATGCTCAATATGTAAGCTGCTTCACCGAGGTCTTTCTTTGAAAAAATCCTGTCAAACACTCCTTTATGCTTTCCAGAAAATTCTACATCATTTCCGATTGACAATATGTCATTCACATATACTTATCAGAAAGGCTGTAGTGCTCCCACTCACTTTCTTGTAAATACAGGCCTCACCGCAAGTCTGTATAAAACTACATGCTTTGATCAACTTATCAAAGCGTATATTCCAACTCCGAGATGCTTGCACCAGTCCATAGATGAATCACTGGAGCTTGCATATTTTGTTAGCACCTTTAGGATTAACAAAACCTTCTGGTTGCATCATATACAACTCTTCTTTAATAAATCCATTAAGGAATGTAGTTTTTGTTTATCCATTTGCCAGATATCATAAAATGCGGCAATTGCTAACATGATTTGGACAGACTTAAGCATCGCTACGAGTGATAAAAACTCATCGTAGTCAACACCTTGAACTTGTCGAAAACCTTTCGCGACAAGTCGAGCTTTGTAGATAGTAACACTACCATCAGTGTCCGTCTTCCTCTTGAAGATCCATTTATTCTCAATGGCTTGCCGATCATCAGGCAATTCCACCAAAGTCCATACTTTGTTTTCATACATGGATCCTATCTCAGATTTCATGGCCTTAAACCATTTTGCGGAACCTGGGCTCATCATCGCTTCCTCATAGTTCATAGGTTCGTCATGGTCTAGTAACATGACTTCCAGAACCGGATTACCGTACCACTCTGGTGCGGAACGTACTCTGGTTAACCTACGAGGTTCGGTAGTAAATTGATCTGAAGTTTCATGATCATCATCATTAACTTCCTCACTAATTGGTGTAGGCATCACTGGAACTGATTTCTGTGATGAACTACTTTCCAATTCGGGAGAAGGTACAATTACCTCATCAAGTTCTACTTTCCTCCCACTCACTTATTTCTAGAGAAACTTCTTCTCTAGAAAGAAACCATTCTTAGCAACAAAGATCTTGCCTTCGGATCTGTGATAGAAGGTGTACCCAACATTTTCTTTTGGGTATCCTATGAAGACGCACTTCTCCGATTTGGGTTCGAGCTTATCAGGTTGAAAATTTTCCACATCACAACCCCAAACTTTAAGAAACGACAACTTAGGTTTCTAGCCAAACCATAGTTCATACGGTGTCGTCTCAACGGATTAGGCGGTGCCCTATTTAACGTGAATGTAGCTATCTCTAATGCATAACCCCAAAAGGATAGTGGTAAATTGGTAAGAGACATCATAGGTTGCACTATATCCAATAAAGTATGGTTGTGACATTTAGACACACCATTATGCTGTGGTGTTCCAGGTGGCATGAGTTTGTGAAACTATTCCACATTGTTTTAATTGAAGACCAAACTCGTAACTCAAATATTCGTCTCCCCAATCAGATCATAGAAACTTTATTTTCTTGCTACGATGATTTTCCACTTCACTCTAAATTCTTTGAACTTTTCAAATGTTTTAGACTTATGTTTCATCAAGTAGATATACCCATATCTACTCAAATCACCTGTGAAGGTGAGAAAATAACGATACCCGTCGCGAGCCTCAACACTTATTGGACCGCATACATCAGTATGTATTATTTCCAATAAGTCAGTTGCTCGCTCCATTGTTCTGGAGAACAGAGTCTTAGTCATCTTGCCCATGAGGCATGGTTTGCAAGCATCAAGCGATTAATAATCAAGTGATTCCAAAAGCCCACCAACATGGAGTTTCTTCATGCGCTTTACACCAATATGACCTAAACGGCAGTGCCACAAATAAGTTGCACTATCATTATTAACTTTGCATCTTTTGGCTTCAATATTATGAATATGTGTATCACTACGATCGAGATTCAATAAACCATTTATATTGAGTGTATGACCATAGAAGGTTTTATTCATGTAAATAGAACAACAATTATTCTTTGACTTAAACGAGTAACCGTATTGCAATAAACATGATCCAATCATATTCATGCTCAACGCAAACACCAAATAACATTTATTTTAGCTTTAACACTAATCCCGAAGGTAAAGGGAGTGCGATGGTGATCTTATCAACCTTGGAATCACTTCCAACACACATCATCACCTCGCCCTTAACTAGTCTTTGTTTGTTTTGCAACTCATGTTTCGAGTTACTACTCTTAGCAACTGAACCAGTATCAAATACCGAGGGGTTGCTATAAACACTAGTAAAGTACACATCAATAAAATGTATATCCAAATATCCAATATACCATTGTTCACTATGCCATCCTTCTTATCCGCCAAGTATCTAGGGCAGTTCCACTTCTAGTGACCATTTCCTTTGCAGTAGAAGCACTCAGTTTCAGGCTTGGGTCTAGCTTTGGGCTTCTTCATGGGAGTGGCAACTAGCTTGCCATTCTTCTTGAAGTTCCCTTTCTTTCCCTTTGCCCTTTTCTTGAAACTAGTGGTCTTGTTAACCATCAACAATTAATGCTCTTTCTTGATTTCTACCTTCGCCGATTTCAGTATCATGAAGAGCTCGGGAATCGTTTTCATTATCCCTTGCATATTATAGTTCATCACGAAGTTCTAGTAACTTGGTGATAGTGACTAGAGAACTTTGTCAATTGATATCTTATCTGGAAGGTTAACTCCCACTTGATTCAAGAAATTGTAGTACCCAGACAATCTGAGCACATGCTCACTGGTTGAGCTATTCTCCTCCATCTTGCAAAGTACTATCAGAGGTCTCATACCTCTGGACACGGGCATGAGTATGAAATACCAATTTCAACTCTTGGAACATCTTATATGCTCTGTGGCGTTTAAAACATTTTTGAAGTCCCGATTCTAAGTGTAAGTGCATCTAGTGCCACCCCTAGTTGGTTTTGGAGTATTGACGACAAACCTGGTTGAGGGACTAATGTGTTTGTGAGAATTGCAGGATAACACATGTAGGAGTCCCTCATTGATTCGGTTTTCCCACCAGAGATGACCCTTAAAATGTATGAAGACATTGAAGTCAAAGGTGGTATGTGAAGACAATCACATTGAAGACTATGACAAGAGAAGACATCGAGTGAAGACTATGGAGCGCGAAGACTTAGTTGTTTCGTCGTTCTTTTTCTTCTTTGTTGAGTCATAGGAACCACCGTACTGTTAAGTGGGGTCCAAGTGAACCAGTCAGAATGACTGAAGTGATGCTTAACCAAAAATCCTATGTCTTCAAGCGAAGACAATGAGAGCAAATCTTATCTAGAGTTGGATAAGTGAGCTTTGCTTGTAGCCCAAGTAAAGTTGCCATGTGTGTTTGAAATCTGACCGTTGGAACACGTGTCAGTTCCTTAGTGACCCAGGGTCATTTCGGACAAATCAGGTCGGGTTGCCTAGTGGCTATAAATAGCCCACCCCCTACAACCATAAATGGTTGGCTGCTCAGAGTTAGTGTACGGCTTTTGTCGTTTGAGAGCAACCCACCTCAACGCCTTTGAGAGAGAATTCCTTGCGAGGATAAAGCCCTAAACACCCAGAGCCAAAGAGTGTTAGGCATCACTTAAGTCTTCCTGTCTGTGTGATCTGAAGACTTATTACACTTGAGGACTATGAATCCTCCAGCCGGTTAGGCGTCGCGTTCTGAGCATCCAAGAGTCATTGTGGATCGCCGGTGAATGAAGTCTGTGAAGGTTTGGAAGTCTACCTTGAAGACTTACCAGAGTGATTGGGCGAGGACTGGGTGTCCTTAGCTCAAGGGGAATAAGGTGAAGACACGGTCTTCTGAGTTGAATCTCAGCCTCCCTAACCAGATGTACAGTTGTCACAGCAACTGGAACTGGTCCGCCAAATCATTGTCTTCAACGAGTCACTGGTTTCATCCTTCCCATTCCTTTAATTACTGTTGGCTCTAGTGAAGTCATTGTATGATTGCATTATCGTTTGTCTTCACTGAGTAACCACTTGTTCTGATTGGCTTCAGACTATCTTCCTACCTGATCTATACTGCCTAGCTGCTATTAGTCATTGTGCTTTCACTTCATTGAATACTTGACTATGGCCTGCTTAGTGTAGTCTACCTTCCGCTGCACAATAATGGGTTTATTTCTATCGCTTGTCTTTGAAACTTCCATGTTTTGAAGACTTTCATAAAAATCGCCTATTCACCCCCCTCTAGTCGATCACTAGCACTTTCAATTGGAGCGAGGTACTCCCTTGTTCTGTGTGATTCGATTTAACCACCTGGAGTTTTAGCTATGTCGACTGCAGGGATAATCAAAGTCTCCGCTGCGTGCCCAGTCTTCGATGGAACTGAATATCCCTACTGGAAGAATAAGATGCGCATGCATCTTGAAGCCATTGATGTCGACCTATGGTATGTCGTCAAGAATGGCGTTCCCAAGGCTGGTGAAGGTGTCACTGCTACTGATGTCAAGAAGTTCGTTCAACTGGACTCCACTGCCAAGAACATCATCTATGGTCACCTGACCAAAGGACAATATGGCCGTGCGAGTGCTTTGGAAACATCTAAGCTAGTCTGGGACTGGCTCTCCAAGGTCAATGAAGGCGTCTCAACCCAGAGAGATCAGAGAATCAATGTCCTTTGCAACCTCTTCAACCACTTCAAGAGAAACGACAATGAGAATGTCCAGCTCACGTTTGATCGACTCACTGACATCACAAATGAGCTTCAAGCCCTCGGCGCTACTGAGATCACCAAGCATGAAGTCGTCAAGACACTCCTGAGATCACTTGATAGCTCGTTTGACACCCTAGCCCTGATGATTCAAGAATGTCCTGACTTCAAGACACTCGATCCATCTAACATACTTGAGAGTCTCAACACACATGAGTTTCAGCTTTCTGAGAAAAGAGATATCTACAGTCCCAACTATGGGCGAACTCGTGCCTTGAAGGCAAAAGCTGTCTCCTCATCTGAAGAAGAATCTGACAGCAGTTCTGATGATCCTGAAGACATTGGAAAGGAGCTTGCTATGCTTGTGAAGAAGTTCCAAAAATTCACCAAAAAGAAAGGCCTCAGAAAGTCTTCACGATCAAGCTCAAGGAATGATGAAGCTTCTGCTCATGACTACAAGAAGAGAACATGTCACAAGTGCAAGAAACCTGGCCACTACATCTCTGAGTGTCCGCAGTGGGACAATGAGAACAACAACAAGAAGAAGAGCAAGGAGTATGATTCTGACGACAAGAAGAAGAAGAAATACTCAAAGTCTTCTTCCAAGTCTTCCTCAAAGTCTTCATCACACAAGAAGAGCTCATCTGGCAAGTCTCGTGCGTTTGTTGGCAAGGAAATGGATTCAGAAGAGGAGTCCGCTTCTGAGGAGGCGGAGGTGGATTCTGAGGAGGAGTCTGATTCTGGCGTTGCAAGTCTAGCTACAACATACGTTGCCAAGTCCATCTTCAACACCGAAGACAATGACTTCATCACCGACACCGATGCAAATGACAATGACTACTCCGCTCCCACCTACTGCTTCATGGCACACGGTGCCAAGGTAAACACACGCACTACTCACTATCAAACATCCAGTGAAGATGACTCTGATTGTGGTTCCAAACCCAGCTACAAAACACTTGCTAAAATTGCAACTGAATAACAGAAAGCTATGGAACATATTCAAAAACTATTAGACAAAAGCGATGACCTATTAGACGCTGAAATGGCTCGATCTCAGTCCTTAATTGAAGACATAAAAAATCTTCATGTTAAGTATGAGGAACTTGAAAGTCGTCATGAAACGCTGTCAACAACTCATGAAAAGCTTTCCTATGATTATCTTCAAAGGAAGCAAGATCTTGAGAAATTGAGAGCGGCTCATGAAGATCTTCAAAACGAAAATGAGTCACTTCGCGCCAAACAGATCAGTTCCGCTCAGGAAGGATTTGAACCACCATGTCTTAAATGCATTGAGCGTGACAACGCTACTTCTGTTGCTGGGTGTTCTACTGCTGCTACTATTGCAATATCTTCAACTGTTGATGTGGTAACTAACCCCTCTGCTGATGATACCACTGCTATTGCTGATGAAAATGCAAGGTTGAAGACATTGCTTGAAACAGGGATGTACAAAAGTCTCAAAGGGCATCAGATACTATGTGATGTTCTAAAAAATCAGATCCTGAACCGAAACCCTAGGAAAGAGGGTCTTGGGTTTGAAAGGAAAATGAATGTTGATGGCTCTTACTAGAAACCTGAGCAGTACCCCAAAACCACATGGGTTGCTGCAAAGGAACCCTCAATGGATCCATCCACCCTGTCAGGCTTCAATTGTGCTAATCCCATTGTTATTGATGAATCCTTTGATGCAAACTATAAACTGTTTAATAATCAGAATGGTGAAGTGCTTGCCAGGTATATTGGTACTAGCTGCAGGAATGGGCCACCTATGAAGAAAGTCTGGGTGCCGAAAAGGTTGTTGGAGAATCTTCCTGTGAATGTCGTCATCACACCACAAGTGAAGAAGACAAACCCCAGACCACAGGCTTCATATGGTCCAAAGGCTTCATGTAGACAAAGGACTCACCTGAGTCGCACTAATGCAAATATTTTGCAGGGAAGCCATACTCAGGCCTATGAATATGAGCGCGTTTCATCAAACCGCCATGTTCATAAGACCAAGAACTACTCTGCTTATTCTTATGAGTACTATTGTCCACCTGCAAGACTTTTTGCTAGGGCTCCAAAGCCAAAGTTCTCAGATGCTGCACTTAGACTCATTGCTTCGAAGCCACCCTTGAAAATGTGGGTGGCTAAGAAAGCTTAACTCTCTTTTGCAGGGAAAGGTCTCCAGCCGAGAATCAAATTCGTCTGAAGCTATTGCTGGGGACCTTAAACATCTTGTAGGGCGCAAGATCAAATTCCCAAATGGTCTTATTATGTATTTTGTTCTTGAGTCGCTTGCTACTTGCCCTATCAGTCCTAACCTCGATCTAAGCTTTCATAATCCACTTGCTCGTCAAATGTTTATGCTTCACAATTCTCTTCGTGAAGCCTATCCCCCTAACTGCACTGTAGGGTACGACACCAGCTGCTTCAGAATGGATTATTGATAGTGGGTGTACTAATCACATGACTGGCAAGCGAAGTCTTCTCATGGACTCAACTTTACGTCCATCTGACAAAAGTCACATCACATTTGCTGACACAGGTAAAAGCAAGGTATTGGGTCTAGGTAGAGTTGCAATCTCAAGGGATCAACACATGGATAAAGTAATGCTTGTTGAATCCCTTGGTTTCAACTTATGTCTGTCTCGATGCTTTGTGATTTAAACATGATTGTGATATTTGGAAAATATCGTTGCCTTGTTCTAATGGAATCTGACAAGTCTCTAGTCTTTGAAGGGTATCGGAAAGATGATTTGTACGTGGTAGATTTATCAGCACGACCACAACTAGCCGTATGTCTTATAGCAAAAGATTCTGAATGCTGGCTCTGGCATCGGAGGCTAGGGCATGCTGGCATGAGGAACTTGCACACTCTTGCAAGGAAGAAGCATGTCATAGGCATCGAGGGCGTCAAGTTCAAGAAGGATCACTTATGCGGTGCCTGTGAAGCTGGAAAGATGACGAGGGCCAAGTGATGACCCACAAGTATAGGGGATCTATCGTAGTCCTTTCGATAAGTAAGAGTGTCGAACCCACGAGGAACAGAAGGAAATGATAAGCGGTTTTCAGCAAGGTATTCTCTACAAGTACTGAAATAAGTGGTAACAGATAGTTTTGTGATAAGGTAAATTGTAATGAGCAACAAGTAACAAAAGTAAATAAAGTGCAGCAAGGTGGCCCAATCCTTTTGTAGCAAAGGACAAGCTGGAACAAACTCTTATATAAGGAAAAGCGCTCCCGAGGACACATGGGAATATCATCAAGCTAGTTTTCATCACGTTCATATGATTCGCGTTCGATACTTTGATAATTTGATATGTGGGTGGACCGGTGCTTGGGTGCTGTTCTTACTTGAACAAGCATCCCACTTATGATTAACCTCTATTGCAAGCATCCGCAACTACAACAAAAGTATTAAGGTAAACCTAACCATAGCATGAAACACGTGGATCCAAATCAGCCCCTTACGAAGCAACGCATAAACTAGGGTTTAAGCTTCTGTCACTCTAGCAACCCATCATCTACTTATTACTT
This sequence comes from Triticum dicoccoides, assembly GCF_002162155.2. Lineage (NCBI taxonomy): Eukaryota > Viridiplantae > Streptophyta > Magnoliopsida > Poales > Poaceae > Triticum > Triticum dicoccoides. The sequence continues at coordinate 589,132,151 of NC_041384.1, read as the reverse complement.
CCCAATGCCTTCCTCTAGGCCCAAATAATGGTGAAGTGTTATGTAGTCGACGTTCACATAACACCACTAGAGGCTAGATAACATACATCTTATCAAAATATCAAACGAATACCAAATTCACATGACTACTAATAGCAAGACTTCTCCCTTGTCCTCAGGAACAAACATAATTACTCACAAAGCATATTCATGTTCATAATCAGAGGGGTAATAATATGCATATAGGATCTGAACATATGATCTTCCACCAAATAAACCAACTAGCATCAACTACAAGGAGTAATCAACACTACTAGCAACCTACTAGCACCAATCCCGAATTTTGAGACAAGAATTGGATAAAAGAGATGAACTAGGGTTTGGAGATGAGATGGTGCTAGTGAAGATGTTGATGGAGATTGCCCTCTCCCGATGAGAGGAGCGTTGGTGATGACGATGGTGATGATTTCCCCCTCCCGAAGGGAAGTATCCCTGGCAGAACAGCTCTGTCGGAGCTCTAGATTGGTACCACCAAGGTTCCGCCTCGTGGCGGCGGAGTCTCGTCCCGAAAAGTTCCCTCTGATTTTTTTCTCATCGAAAGACTTCATATAGGAGAAGATGGACGTCGGAGAGCCACCAGGGGGCCCACGAGGTAGGGGGGCGCGGGGCGCCCCCACCCTCGTGAGCAGGGTGTGGGCCCCCTGGCCTTCATCTTTGGCAAGGATTTTTCTTTATTTATTTTAAGATATTCCGTGGAGTTTCAGGACTTTAGGAGTTGCGCAGATTAGGTCTCTAATATTTGCTCCTTTTCCAGCCCAGAATTCTAGCTGCCGGCATTCTCCCTCCTTATGTAAACCTTGTAAAATAAGAGAGAATAGCCATAAGTATTGTGACATAAAGTGAAATAATAGTCCATAATGCAATAAATATCGATATAAAAGCATGATGCAAAATGGACGTATCAACTCCCCCAAGCTTAGACCTCGCTTGTCCTCAAGCGAAAAGCCGACAACAATAAATATGTCCTCATGTTTAGAGGTAGAGGCGTCGATAAAAATAAAATATGAACATGAAGGCATCATGATTATTCTCATAACATCAACATATATAGATTTTGTCATATGATTACTTATGTTCAAGTGATGATCTATTCACAATGCAAAAGTATAAATCATAAACCTTATTGGGCTCCGACAAACTATAATCTCAGTCATTGAAGCAATTGCAATTTATCATAACATCGGAAAGAGTCTATGTGAGAGCTAAAAAGCAAGTCCACATACTCAACTATCATTTAGTCCTCCATAATTGCTAACACTCACGCAATACTTGTGGTTATGGAGTTTTAATCGGACACAGAGAAAGATAGGGGCTTATAGTTTTGCCTCACAACCTTTTACCTCAAGGGTAATGTCAACAATAATGGTTCATGCTCCCCTACATCCAATTAGATATATATATCCTGTTCTTTCCAACATGCTGAGCTTGCCATAGGATAAAATGAAAAAGAAAAGGTGAAGATCACCATGACTCTTGCATAAGGTAGAAGATAATAATAAAAGATAGGCCCTTCGCAGAGGGAAGCAGAGGTTGCCATGCGCTTTTATGGTTGGATGCACAAAATCTCAATGCGAAAGAACGTCACTTTATATTGCCCCTTGTGATATGAACCTTTATTATGCAGTCTGTCGCTTTTATTACTTCCACATCACAAGATCGTATAAAGCTTATTTCTCCCACACCAATCAATCATACATATTTAGAGAAAATTTTATTGCTTTGTACCGATGACAACTTACTTGAGGGATCTTACTCAATCCATAGGTAGATATGGTGGACTCTCATGGCAAAACTGGTTTAAGGGTATTTGGAAGCACAAGTAGTATTTCTACTTGGTGCTGAGAATTTGGCTAGCAGAGGGGAAATGCAAGCTCAACAAGTTAGAGGATCCATGAGAACATACTTTATCTCAGATATAAGAAAGACATAACTCATTTCATTGTCTTTCTTGTCCAACATCAACTCTTTAGCATGTCATATTTTAATGAGTGCTCCCAATCATAAAAGATGTCAATGATAATATATCTATATGTGAAAACCTCTCTTTCCTTATTACTTCCTATTAATTGCAACAATGACCAAAGCTATGTCTGCCAACTCCCAACAACTTTTAATCATCATAGTCTTTCTATGTGAAGTCATTACTCTCGATAAGATCAATATGGACTTTTTGTTTCTTTTTATTCTTTTCTTCTTCTTTTATTCACCCCAGATCATGGCAAAATAATCAAGCCCTTGACTCAACACTAATCTTTATTATATATAACTCACGGACTCGATTACATAGAGAGATCAAAAAGCAAAACTCAAAACTAGATGATGCCATAATTTTATTCTACTAGATCAAGATACTACTAATAGGATTGAACTAAGAAAAAACGGTAAAGATAGGAGTTGTGATTGTGATACGATACCGGTGCACCTCCCCCAAGCTTGGCAGTTGCCAAGGGGAGTGCCCATACCCATGTGATTATATCTCCTTGGTTGGTGAAGAAGGTGGAGGTGATGTTGGCTTAGTTGATGGCTGAGGCTTCTCCCTTAATTTGCGCTTGAGGACGGCATTTTGATCCCTCAGATCATCAATCTCCAACTCCAGGGTTAATATCTTTTTGCATAGGTCCTGCTTATTTTCCTGCAAGAGAGGAAAAGGGATAAACTCGAACTTGGGTTTCTTTACCCTATCAGGGATACTTGACTTTTTGAACTCCACGTGCATGTCCCCAGGTTGAGGTAATGGTGCTTCATCTTCATCTGAGCTCGTTTCCTCCTTCCCCTTGGGTTCATAGTCCTGTTCTTCCTCTGTGGTCCATCCATCGTGTTCCACATATCCATAGACCTTGGGATTTGCTAAGTAATCATCCACATAGCTTTCTCCTTCCGAATCCTGGGAAGACATGTTGATTTGATCTGCAACAGGACAACTCGAAACAAAAACAGAGGATATTTGCATGATACGGGAGTCAAAACCTTCGGGAGAATATATAATGAATTTTTACCGACCAAAATACGTATCATGCAAGAAAACAGAGTTTGGAAGGCACACAAGGTGCTCACGAGGTAGGGGGCGTGCCCAGAGGGGTAGGGCGCGCCCACCACCCTCGTGGGGCCCTCATGTCCTTCCCGGGCTGCTACTTATTTTTTGATTTTTCTAAATATTCCAAAACAGAGAAATATTGCTTTAAAAATTGTTTTGGAGTCGGTTTACTTACCGTACCACATACCTGTTCCTTTTCGGAGTATGAAACGTTTCGGAAAGTGTCCCTTATGTATTCCTCCGGGGTTACGGTTTCAATAATATTGGTTTCAACATTTATGGGATTACCTGAGATATAATGTTTGATTCTTTGACCGTTTACCACCTTCGGATTTGTGCCCTCGAAGTTGTTGATCTTTATGGCACCGGAATGATAGACCTCTTCGATAACATAGGGGCCTTCCCATTTAGAGAGAAGTTTTCCTGCAAAAAATCTTAAACGAGAGTTGTATTGCAATACATAATCACCTACATTAAACTTACGCTTTTGTATCCTTTTGTCATGCCATCTTTTAACTTTTTCTTTAAGCAACTTGGCATTTTCATAAGCTTGGGTTCTCCATTCATCAAGTGAGCTAATATCAAATAACCTCTTCTTACCGGCAAGTTTAAAATCATAGTTGAGCTCTTTAATAGCCCAATACGCCTTATGTTCTAGTTCGAGAGGTAAGTGACATGCTTTTCCATAAACCATTTTATACGGAGACATACCCATAGGATTTTTGTATGCAGTTCTATAAGCCCACAATGCATCATCAAGTTTTTTGGACCAATTCTTTCTAGACCTATTAACAGTCTTTTGCAAAATTAATTTGAGCTCTCTATTGCTCAACTCTACTTGACCACTAGACTGAGGGTGATAAGGAGATGCAATTCTATGATTAACATCATATTTAGCAAGCATTTTACGGAAAGCACCATGAATAAAGTGTGAACCACCATCAGTCATTAAATATCTAGGGACTCCAAACCTCGGAAAAATAACTTCTTTAAGCATTATAGAAGTGTTATGATCAACACTACTAGTTGGAACAGCTTCTACCCACTTAGTAACGTAATCAACAGCCACTAGAATATGTGTGTATCCATTAGAGGCAGGAAAAGGTCCCATATAATCAAAGCCCCAAACATCAAATGGTTCAATAACAAGAGAATAATTGATAGGCATTTCTTGACGTCTACTAATATTACCAATTCTTTGACATTCATCACAAGACAAGACAAACTTATGGGCATCCTTGAAGAGAGTAGGCCAATAAAAACCAGATTGCAATACCTTATGTGCAGTTCTATCTCCAGTGTGGTATCCTCCATAAGCCTCGGAGTGACACTTGAGTACGATCTGTTCCTGTTCATGCTCAGGTACACAACGTATAATAACACCATCTACTCCTTCTTTATAAAGATGTGGGTCATCCCAAAAGTAATGTCTCAAGTCATAGAAAAACTTTTTCTTTTGCTGGTAGGTGAAGCTAGGTGGTATAAACTTAGCAACAATATAATTAGCATAATCAGCATACCATGGAGTACTACGAGAAGTACTTATAACATTTAATTGTTCATCAGGAAAGCTATCATTAATAGGTAGTGGGTCATCAAGAACATTCTCTAACCTAGACAAGTTGTCTGCAACGGGGTTCTCAGCTCCCTTTCTATCAACAATATGCAAATCAAATTCTTGTAACAAGAGAACCCATCTAATAAGTCTAGGTTTAGCATCTTTCTTTTCCATAAGATAGCAGCATGATCAGTGTGAATAGTTACTTTAGAATCAACAATATAAGGTCTGAACTTATCACAAGCAAATACAACTGCTAAAAGCTCTTTTTCAGTAGTAGCATAATTTGTTTGAGCATTGTCTAGAGTCTTACTAGCATAATAAATAACATTTAATTTCTTATCAACTCTTTGCCCTAGAACAGCACCTACAGCATAATCACTAGCATCACACATAATTTTAAAGGGTAAATTCCAACCAGGTGGCTGAACAACAGGTGCAGAGACTAATGCTTTCTTAAGTATTTCAAATGCTTCTACACAATCATCATCAAAGACAAATGGTATATCTTTTTGCAATAAATTAGTCAGAGGCCGAGAAATTTTTGAGAAGTCCTTAATGAACCTCCTGTAAAATCCGGCGCGACCAAGGAAAATTCTTATACCTTTGATGTCCTTGGGACATGGCATCTTTTCAATAGCATCGACCTTGGCTTTATCAACTTCAATACCTCTTTCAGAAACTTTGTGCCCCAAGACAATACCTTAGTTAACCATAAAGTGGCACTTTTCCCAATTCAAGACAAGATTAGTTTCTTCACATCTCTGCAAAACTCGATCAAGATTGCTCAAGCAATCATCAAAAGAGGAACCATAGACGGAAAAATCGTCCATGAAAATCTCACAAATCTTTTCACAAAAGTCAGAGAATATAGCCATCATGCATCTTTGAAAGGTAGCAGGTGCATTACATAAACCAAAAGGCATACGTCTATAAGCAAAAGTACCAAAAGGGCATGTAAAAGTAGTCTTTGATTGATCACTAGCCGACACAGGTATTTGAGAGAAACCAGAATAACCATCTAGAAAGAAATAGTGTGTATGTTTGCATAATCTTTCTAGCATTTGATCAATAAAAGGTAAGGGGTAATGATCTTTCTTAGTAGCTTTATTTAATTCGCGGAAATCAATTACCACCCTATAACCTGTGATAATTCTTTGTGGAATCAATTCATCTTTATCATTAGGAACAACAGTAATACCTCCCTTCTTAGGGACACAATGGACATGACTTACCCACTGACTATCAGCAACGGGATAAATTATACCCGCCTCCAGAAGCTTGAGTATTTCTTTTCTTACCACTTCTTTCATTTTAGGATTCAGACGTAGTTGAGGATCACGAACTGGTTTGGCATCTGCTTCCAAATTTATTTTATGTTGACATAGAGTGGGACTAATGCCCTTAAGATCATCAAGAGTATATCCAATAGCAGCACGGTGCTTCTTCAGAGTTTTCAATAATATTTCTTCTTCATGCTTTGTAAGGTTAGCACTAATAATAACATGATATATCTTCTTTTCATCAAGATAAGTATATTTAAGATTATCAGGCAACAGTTTAAGCTCAAACACGGGATCACCCTTGTGTGGAGGAGGATCCCCTAAAATTTCAATAGGCAAATTCTGTTGCAGAATAGGTTCCTGTTTAAAGAATACTTCATCTATTTCCCTTCTTTCATTCATGAACATATCATTTTCATGGTCTAGCAAATAGTGTTCTAAAGGATCACTAGGAGGTACGACAATAGAAGCAAGACCAATAATCTCATCCTTACTAGGTAATTCTTCCTCACGATGTTGTTTACTAAATTTAGAGAAATTAAACTCATGAACCATATCATCCAAGCCAATAGTAACAACATTCTTTTCGCAATCTATCCTAGCATTAACAGTGTTCAAGAAGGGTCTACCAAATATAATGGGACAAAAGCTATCTTGCGGAGAAGTAAGAATAAGAAAATCAGCAGGATATTTAGTTTTCCCACACAAGACTTTAACATCTCTAACAATTACAATTGGTGAAATAGTATCTCTATTGGAAAGTTAATTGTGACATCAATACCTTCTAGCTTAGCAGGTGCAATTTCATTGTTAATTTCTTCGTATAAAGTATGCGGTATAACACTAGCACTCGCACCCATATCACATAAGCCATGATAACAATGATCTCCTATTTTAACAGAAATAACAGGCACGCCTACCACAGGTCTATGTTTATCTTTAGCACAAGGTTTAGCAATTCAAGCAGTTTCACCTTCGAACTTAATAACATGCCCATCAATATTATCAGATAAGAGATCTTTAACAATAGCAATATTAGGTTCTACTTTAACTTGCTCAGGAGGTGTATAAGTTCTAATATTGCTTTTACGAACAACAGTTGAATCTTTAGCATGATCCTTTATTCTAACAGGGAAAGGAGGTTTCTCAACATAAGAAGTAGGAACAATATGATCATTATAAGTGACAGTCTTTTCTTCAACTTTAATAGGTGCAGCTACTTTTACTTCTATGGGCAAAAGATTCACAGAAAGAAGCTACTATCTCAGAGTCAAGTCCATATTTAGTGCTAAACTTACGGAAAATATCGGTATCCATAAAAGATTTAACACAATCAAACTTAGGTGTCATACCGGACTCCTTACCTTCGTCGAGGTCCCAATCTTCAGACTTGTGTTTAATTCTATCCAATAAATTCCATCTGAATTCAATAGTCTTCATCATAAAAGAGCCAGCACAAGAAGTATCGAGCATGGTTTGATTATTATGAGAAAGCCGAGCATAAAAACTTTGCATAATTATTTCTCTCGAGAGCTCATGATTGGGGCATGAATATAACATTGATTTAAGCCTCCCCCAAGCTTGAGCGATGCTTTCTCCTTCGCGAAGCCAGAAATTATATATATAATTGCGATCACGATGAACAAGATGCATAGGGTAATACTTTTGATGAAACTCCAATTTCAATATTTTATAGTTCCATGATCTCATATCATCACATAGCCTATGCCATATCAATGCGTCTCCCTTCAAAGATAAAGGGAAGACCTTCTTCTTAGCAACATCATCGGGTATACCTGCAAGCTTAAATAATCCACAAACTCCATCCACATATATTAAATGCTCATCAGGATGCTTTGTTCCATCTCCTGTAAAAGGGTTAGCTAGCAGTTTTTCCATCATACCCGAAGGAAATTCAAAAGGAGTTTCATTTTCAATAGGTTTAGTAGGTTGAGGAGCAACTCTTTGCTCTACTGGACAGGGTGAAGATACCCCGAACAAGCCCCTCGGAGGATTACTTTCCATAGTAAAAAGTGACAGTAAATTTCAGCACAATATATAAATTTTTCCTTACCAAAGGCGCTACACTCCCCGGCAACGGCACCAGAAAAGAGTCTTGATGACCCACAAGTATTGGGGATCTATCGTAGTCCTTTCGATAAGTAAGAGTGTCGAACCCATGAGGAGCAGAAGGAGATGATAAGCGGTTTTTAGCAAGGTATTCTCTGCAAGTACTGAAATAAGTGGTAACAATTAGTTTTGTGATAAGGTAAATTGTAACGAGCAACAAGTAACAAAAGTAAATAAAGTGCAGCAAGGTGGCCCAATCCTTTTTGTAGCAAAGGACAAGCCGGAACAAACTCTTATATAAGGAAAAGCGCTCCCGAGGACACATGGGAATATCATTGAGCTAGTTTTCATCACGTTCATGTGATTCGCGTTCGATACTTTGATAATTTGATATGTGGGTGGACCGGTGCTTGGGTGTTGTTATTACTTGAACAAGCATCCCACTTATGATTAACCTCTATTGCAAGCATCCGCAACTACAACAAAAGTATTGGGGTAAACCTAACCATAGCATGAAACATGTGGATCCAAATCAGCCCCTTACGAAGCAACGCATAAACTAGGGTTTAAGCTTCTGTCACTCTAGCAACCCATCATCTACTTATTACTTCCCAAACGTAATTACTCACAAAGCATATTCATGTGGCCGACGTTCACATAATACCACTAGAGGCTAGACAACATACATCTTATCAAAATATCAAACGAATACCAAATTCACATGACTACTAATAGCAAGACTTCTCCCTTGTCCTCAGGAACAAACGTAATTACTCACAAAGCATATTCATGTTCATAATCAGAGGGGTAATAATATGCATATAGGATCTGAACCTATGATATTCCACCAAATAAACCAACTAGCATCAACTACAAGGAGTAATCAACACTACTAGCAACCTACTAGCACCAATCCCGGACTTTGAGACAAGAATCGGATAAAAGAGATGAACTAGGGTTTGGAGATGAGATGGTGCTGGTGAAGATGTTGATGTAGATTGCCCTCTCCCGATGAGAGGAGCGTTGGTGATGACGATGGTGATGATTTCCCCCTCCCGGAGGGAAGTATCCCCGGCAGAACAGCTCTGCCGGAGCTCTAGAGTGGTTCCGCCTCGTGGCGGCGGAGTCTCGTCCCGAAAAGTTCCCTCTGATTTTTTTCTCATCGAAAGACTTCATATAGGAGAATATGGACGTCGGAGAGCCACTAGGGGGCCCACGAGGTAGGGGGCGCGCCCTAGGGGGGGCGCCCCCCACCCTCGTGAGCAGGGTGTGGCCCCCCTGGCCTTCATCTTTGGCGAGGATTTTTCTTTATTTATTTTAAGATGTTCCGTGGAGTTTCAGGACTTTTGGAGTTGCGTAGATTAGGTCTCTAATATTTGCTCCTTTTCCAGCCCAGAATTCCAGCTGCCGGCATTCTCCCTCCTTATGTAAACCTTGTAAAATAAGAGAGAATAGCCATAAGTATTGTGACATAAAGTGAAATAACAGTCCATAATGCAATAAATATCGATATAAAAGCATGATGCAAAATGGACGTATCACCAAGCATCCCTCGAAGACAATCATGACAACGACTCAACCCTTCGAACTGCTCCACATGGACCTTTTCGGTCCCACTCATTACTCAACTCTTACTACTACTGCTTGTCTTTATGGCTTTGTCATTGTTGATGATTATTCAAGATATACTTGGGTGCATATAATCCTTTACAAGACTGAAGTGCAGGATGTCTTCAGATGCTTCGCCAATCGAGCCATGAACAACTATGGCGTCAAGATCAAGAACATCAGAAGTGACAATGGCATTGAATTCAAGAACACTGGCCTAGACACTTATCTTGATACTTTGGGCATCACACATGAATTCTCAGCTCCATACACACCGCAGTAGAAAAGCATCGTGGAATGCAAGAACAGAACACTTATTGAGATGGCCCGGATGATGCTTGATGAATACAAGACTCCAAGAAAGTTCTGGCCTGAAGCCATTGATACTGCATGCCATATCATCAACCGTGTTTATCTTCACAAGCTTCTGAACAAGACATCCTATGAACTCCTTACTGGCAAGAAGCCAAATGTCAGTTACTTCAGAGTATTTGGTGCCAGGTGCTGGATCAAGGATCCACATCACACTTCAAAATTTGCACGGAAAGCACATGAAGGTTTTATGCTTGGATATGGAAAGGATTCACACTCCTACAGGGTCTTCAACCTCTTTCACTATAAAGTGGTTGAAACTGTGGATGTGCGGTTCGATGAGACTAACGGCTCGCAAAGAGAGCACCTGCCAAATGTGCTAGATGAAGTTCCATCCAATGAATAAATCAAACTTATGGGAACTGGAGAAATCATACCATCTCAAGCTCAGCCTGAAGAGGAACTTATCATCTCTGCACCTGATCAACCTGAAGACAATGCTCAGCCTGAAGACAATCCTTCTAACGATGACAATGATCAGCAAGAGCAAAATCTTCGTCCTATTCATCCTCGTGTTGCAAATGAAGTACAGATTGATAGGATAATTGATAACATCAATGCACTAGGTCCACTCACTCGTTCAAGGGCAACACAGCTAGCAAACTTCTGTTCGCACTTCGCATTCGTCTCAATATCTGAACCCAAGAAAGTTGATGAAGCCTTCATGGAACCTGAATGGATTAAAGCTATGCAAGAAGAGCTTCAATAGTTTGGGCTAAATAATGTATGGGAACTGGTTAAGCATCCTGATCCTCGTAAGCACAATATAATAGGCACTAAATGGATATATCGCAACAAGCAAGATGAGCATGGTCAAGTTGCCAGAAACAAAGCTTGTCTCGTTGCTCAAGGATATACTCAAGTTGAAGGGATTGACTTCGATGAAACATTTGCTCCTGTGGCTAGGCTTGAAGCTATACGCATACTGCTGGCCTATGCAAATCATCATAACATTCTTCTGTATCAAATGGATGTGAAGAGCGCTTTTCTCAATGGCAAGATTGAAGAAGAAGTGTATGTTGCACAACCGCCTGGCTTTGAAGATCCAAAACATCCCGACATGGTGTACAATCTCAACAAGGCACTGTATGGCCTCAAACAAGCCCCTCGGGCTTGGTATGACACACTCAAAGACTTCCTAAAGAGCAAATGCTTCAAACCTGGTTCCCTGGATCCCACTCTCTTCACGAAGACATATGATAGTGAACTGTTTGTGTGCCAAATATATGTGGATGACATTATCTTCGGCTGCACTAATCATAAATACAGTGAAAAGTTTGGATATATGATGCAAGAGCAATATCAGATGTCCATGATGGGTGAGCTGAAGTTCTTCCTTGGTCTTCAAATACATCAGCAATGCAACGACATCTTCATATCTCAAGAGAAATACCTCAAAGATTGCCTGAAGAAATTTGGAATGCAAGACTGCAAAGGCTACATGACGCCAATGCCAGCCAAACACCATCTGGGTCCCAACGACAATGGTAAAGAGTTCGATCAAAAGGTATACCGCTCCATGATTGGTTCTTTGCTTTATTTATGTGCATCTAGGCCAGATATCATGCTTAGTATTTGCATGTGTGCCCGGTTCCAAGCGGCACCAAAGGAATCGTATCACTTAGCTGTGAAGCGAATTCTTAGATATTTGGCTCACACCCCAACACTAGGATTATGGTATCCAAAGGGCTCAGAGTTTGATCTAGTTGGATTCTCGGATGCTGATTATACTGGTGACAAGGTGGATCGCAAGTCTACATCAGGCACATGTCATTTTATGGGACAATCACTTGTATGTTGGTCTTCAAAGAAGCAGAACTGTGTATCTCTTTCCACTTCTGAATCTGAATACATTGCTGCTGGATCTTGCTGCGCTCAGCTTCTATGGATGAAGCAAACACTCAACGACTATGGCATTCATCTGAAGCATGTGCCACTCTACTGCGACAACAAAAGTGCCATCAAGAATGCCAACAACCCAGTTCAGCACACGAAGACAAAGCACATTGAAATTCGTCATCACTTTCTCAGAGATCATGTTATGAAGGAAGATATTGATATCATACACGTCAACACTGAAGAGCAATTGGCAGATATCTTCACCAAGCCCTTGGATGAGAAGAGGTTTTGCAAGTTACGGTGTGAGCTAAATATCTTGGAATCCTCAAATGTCCTGTGATCAGGCGCACATCCTAACACTTAAGCATGTTGATGACTTAGATGTGCAACACACGAAGTAAAGTATATCTTCAATCAACGAAGACTTACATTCTGAGTGTGAATATATTAACATGGAATTTGACTTTGGAGCGCCATGATAATTGTGCGCCATGTCTGGGTCTAATATTTCCTATACGATGGGTAATGCCACCACCAATTTTTTTCCCTTTGAAGTGTTTTACTCATGGCGTTACATTTGCAAAGTCTTCGCATTTTGTGTGTCTTCAATGTTAAAATGTCTTCATGTTTATCTTCAACATACTGATTTGGTTTCTGTCCTCTACAGCATTCACTTATAGCTATGGCTTCTTGCTGAATCTTTTGAACTAAGTGAATGTGATCGGACCCTAACCCCTCCATGCTTCTTTCCTAAGTCTATCTATCCAAATCATATGCATTCTATTGACACTGTCAAAATGTCTTCTCTGCATCCTTGTCAGCAGAAGACACAGAGACAAACATTAATCCGTTTTCAATGCTAAATCCTTTCACCTGAAACCCGGAGAAGTGGGAACGACCACCCGACAATCCAGGCCTGCATGGGAACGTGGAACAACCTCCGATGTGTTGCATGATGGCCACCTGTCCTTCAGATGAGAATCGCCAGGGGCACCTGTGTAATAACACTATGCCGTCCCTATCCCTATAAATACACGCCTCACCATAGTCATTATCCCTTCTTCCACTGTCGCACAAACCCTAGCGCCACCGCTAGCCCTCGACGACGCTGGCGACGAAGCGCTTCGCTGCCGCGACCTCACCGACGCTGTCTTCACGCCGGCAGCGGACATCGTCTTCTCCGCCGTCGCCGTAGGTGTCCTTCGTCGCAAAGTTAGGGCACGAAAGATCGAACTGCTCGGCCTCCTCTCCCATTCCGTCTAGCAGTTCTTCGTGTGGTAAATAAAATCTCCTTTTTACGGCCCCTTTGATCCTATAAATTCATCATTTTCTACCACAAGCAGTTTCTATTCACACAAGTTGAATCTATTTCATACTGCATATCATAATATGCCTAGTATGTTCACTTATGCTTCACAAAGTAGTTAGATTCCTCACTTGTACTTATTCGTGGATTCGTACAAATCTGGAACCAACTCTCTATCTATGAGTGAATGTCTTTGCACTATGAGGTCAATGTCTTCTAAACTGATTTATCTTCAAAATCTTCTGAGAATGCATATGACCTCTTCCCCTTCCCTCGCACCTTAATGCTATCACAGGTACATGTCCGTGGGAGAATCCATTGGTTCTCATAGTCTGCATTCATTTGCAGAATTCTTACAGCATCATATAAATTCTCCTGAAGCCAGTTCCTGTCTGACCAGTAGACGGTAGACTTTGACAGTGTTGAAGCCTTTCAGTTTAAACTTCATGGCACCAGAAAAATCTGCAAGGAAGGGTGGCATACAACATCGTGGCAACACCTCAAGAGATTTGCCTCCTGACCTCTATGAGCTATACAAGACAGATCCGGAGGAGGACTACAATCAGCGAAAAATTCGAATCCAATGGATTCGAAGATATTGGGCAGAACAGTGGTTCAAGTACAGGTTCGTAACCCAGGAGTATGCTAAGAAGAATTCCATCATGCAACCGTGGGGAGACATCCTATACAAAAATCTTCAACCCAGGTCCAGAGCTGAAGCCATTGAACAAGGATTCTATCCTTGTATGGTCCGTGGACCACAGCCTGCAGATGCGGACGCATTGTCACTGCTATGGGTCGTGACGACAATCTGTTCAAGCGCAACCTTCAGTTTGCCAGGAACTCGGCCAAAGAAAACAAGAAGTCGCGAGGCTTAGACTTCAACCCAGGTCCCTGTGCTCCTCGTGTTGATGGCTCACGCGAAGCTGAACCCAATCTTGTTGGGCCCCTTCTACAACCTGGAAGGTCTCATCACTCATATTATGGTTCAAGGGGCAGTCATGGATCAACCTGCAGACGATCCTGAATTTGATGAAGCGCCTGCACCATCGAAGCCAAAGAAGCTGAAAAAGCCTAAAGCTTCAAAGCCTGCCCCTGCATCAAAGGTCTCACGGGCGAAGCCTCTGGCCACTGCACCTCCTGAACTCAGTATGCAGTCTGAAGATTTTTCACGCATCTCCAAGCCCTCCAAAGTGAAGATGCCCTTGCAACCCACTAGCCAAGCACTGACCGCTGCTGCTATTCTGCGCAATGACACCATTGATCTGTCCAGCGACGACGATCTTGGCGATGATGCTCTTGAGCAGTTGATCAAGAGCAAGCAAGAGGCAGAAATCTTCAATGACCTTCCTCTCTTTGATGTTGAAATCATCAACACATTCATTGATGAGTGGTTTGACAGTCCAAATGTCAGCTTTGATGATCTTAAGCTTCCCATTGGCCTCAGCGTTGCCTTCCATGGAGCCATTGCTGCTGAGCTGGCTCTAGCTCAGAAGATTGTTGAACTGAAGCATAAGATAGATTATTAAAAGGCTCAGTTCAAGAAGCACATGGCCAAGCTCAATGTTGAAGACATTTAGAACTTCCAGACCATGATGCATGAGCTTAAGGAAGCATTCCGAACCAAACGCGAAGAAGCCAAAGGTTCTCATGAGCGCATGAAGGATCTTGCTGCTCAATGTGTCCAAGGATACAATGAGGCTGAAAAGTACAAGGCCTTGGGGCGACCAGGAATCGACCCCAGAATGGCAGCCAAGAAGAAGAAGAAGCCAGCTGTGGCAGAACCCGAAGCACCAAGGCAGGAAGTACATCCAATTGTCTTCCCAGCCAATATGATAGGCTCGAAGCCTAAGGTCCCCACAGTGGCTTCAGAACTGAAGAAAACAAGGGCTGCTGAAGCTGAAGCCAGAAAGCGCAAAACCAAGGGCACCACTGATGATGCTCCTCCAACTAAGAAACGCAAAACCAAGAAGAGAGATCGGGCTGCTCCCACAGAGCCCCTTGAAGCCGAGCCAATCTTAGTGGCTCGTCCTATGTCTGAAAATCAAGAACGCCAAGTGGTAATTCATGAGCCTGCTTCTCCAGAGGCTCCTGAAGCTGAAGACAATCCAGCTGTTGACCCCACCGCAGCTGAAGACATTGGTCCTCACAACAATGTTGAAGATGATGAAGTCCTTCCTCAGATCGAGCACCAATTGGTATCATCGCCTATGCTCACGCATAACGAACTCATCAGCATTGGTCGTCCTCTGACGCCAACTGCTCAGGATGCATCGTGGGCTGATCACCCACAACGACAAGACACTCCAAGCTCTCCCCAACCGCAAGCTACCCCACCAGTGCAAGAAGACGATGACTTTGAGGCCCAGCGTACTCCATCTCCGCAAGCGTCGCCAACATTACGCAGGCTTCGCAAAGGACCAAGGCCCCAAGTCACTCCCACTATGCACGTGTCTGGGTCCGAAGCCAAAATGGCTGAAGATATTCCGGCTACATCAGCCGATGAAGAAGAAGCACCAAGAGTTGAAAGAGTTGCTACACCCCGTCCCACCAAGATGTTGTTCTTGAGGAGAACGTGTCCGACCCTCCAGCTCCTGAAGTGGAGGTTAACAACCCTGAGGTGGCCACCAGCATCACCGTTGAAGCCAATGACGTCGTCATGGCTGAAGCTAATACGGTGCCTGAAGCTACTGTGGTGCAAGAAGTGCAAGCATCTGAAGCCACTGCAGCACCCGAAGTCAATGCTGAAGCACCTGAGGTACAAGCACCTGAAACCAATGTGGCCCCTGAAGCCCAGGAAGACAATGCCAATGCTCCTGTTCCCCCTCCAAGACCTCATACAATTGAGCTGGCATTTTATCATGGTCAGCCTGTTATGGTCCGCTGGCCCGTTCTGGTTCCTCCACCTGCTACGGGTCCACAATTTGAATATCATGTCGAGCACAAACCTCAAGTCCAAAAGCCCAAGCCAAGACTTCCACGATTCCCAGGCACTGCCACTTCACCTGGGGTCTTCAATGTGAATGGCTTCGTGGCACATAACACCTTCTTCAATAGCTCCAAGAACCCTTATACCAGACCTCACATTTCATCAGATCGGTTCTGGAGCTATCAGCAGCGCAACTACTATTCCTGCATCCTATACAATCAAGAGCGCATATTTCCACATATGCGCCTCGACTCTGAAGCTATAGCTGGCCTGCCCTGCCTTGAAGAAGCGTTGGATTGCTTCAGAGATGCTGGACCGATGCAGTTTGTCACAGATAAGGAACACTGGAATGAACAGCTTCTGCTACAGTTCTATGCAACTCTTCACATTCGAGGCTACAACAGGGATCCAAAGACTTGGGTCCTTGAGTGGATGACAGGCAATGTCCATCATGAAGCTAAAGCTCTTGATATCATTGAGCTCACAGGCCTGCCCACTCCTGGTGAATACTATGGACCAGGTTGTCAACAACACCAAAATGCCTTGGAAAGCTTCTTTCAGAAGCCAGAACCCAACATGAGTCAAATGCTGAGCATGATGAAGCCTCTGCCTCACGACGCTGAATACTCATCTGAGTTCTTTGTTGAAGACCTAGAGTACCTGCCTCGCACCATTTACCATATCATCAGGAAGACTCTATGGCCTGTTAAAGGACATTCATCTGCAGCAAAGATTGAAGGAGCAATGAAGACTTTGGTTTTCTATATCTTCAATGGCATCAGCTTCAATGCTCAAGACTTCTTCATCAGGCAGTTGGCTGCATCTGGCTCCGACATTTTTGGGTTGAAATTCTATGCTCCATGGGTCATGCGTCTTATCAAGCGTCACTCTGCCTTCAACTATCAGCCGTCTGCGTGCAATCATCTCATATTCTTGCCAGAGGTTGATCTTTCAGTTGAAACTATTTACCCAGAGCCGGCTAAGGATCCCATTTATCTTCACAATGTTGATCACCAAAGCTTCACCCAGCCTATTGAAGGAGTTCTGCCAGTTTCTTGTGTTTATTCTCTTGCTGGTAACACACGTGCCCCTCGCGCTCAAACTGATGCCACTGGTAGCACCATTGTGCAAAGGCCTCAAAGGCGATCTCGTGTCCTAAATGACCGAGAGCTTCTCGTCGCGCTGCATCAGAAATAGGACAAACATCACGACCGGCTTAAGCTTCAGATGCAAAGCCTCTTGGTGGATGTCAACCGCATTCGCAATCTTGCCACCAAGAATGCCTTTGTCACTCATGAAACCTGTCGGAGGTCGTGGAAGAGTTTGACCTTACTTAGTGCTGAAGCTGATCTGCAAGACGATGGCTTCACCAAACGGTTCAAGTTTGACTTAACTCCTCCCAGAAATGCTCACTTGCTTCGGACTCCCTCACTTGAAGACTCTGACTACTCATCCTCAGCTGTGATAGTGAATGCCAGAGTCATCGATGACCAAGATGATGCAACTTCACCTCCTCCAACTTCAGCGCGTGTCGACACTGCACCAAGTTCTTCTGCACCACCGGACCTCAACGACGACCCTGCTGCCTCACCTGCACCTCATGGGAACTTGTAGGTGCTCTATGTCTTCAAACCTTTTTGGTCCTTACTGACAAAAGGGGGAGAAGCATATGAGTTGATAGTCTTCAAGCGGGTCCATATGGGTGGTTGCTTTACTTTTTGCTACCTTTTCCAAGTGCTTACAACTCTCATTTTCGATACATTTGGTTCTTTGAGTTGTAACACTTAAACTAGATGGTCGTCTGCTACTTATTTGCTATTCTGTGATGCGATGATAAATTCTGCATGTGCGATGATAAATTCCGCACTTAGATCATTTTGCAGACGTTGATTTTTCATTATGCATGTCATTATCTTCGTTCCATCATATCATGCATGATGAATTGTCATCATAGATTGAAGAGGATCTCCACAAGTACAACCTGCCATGTGCATTTGCATTCCAAGAGCAAATTACTTATATGCACATCTTCAGGGGGAGCCTTTGCAACTTATGAAGACAATACCCTATCCTTTACAATTTCACATATTTTATTCCCCGTTGAAAACTTCAACCAGTTTGTCATCAATCACCAAAAAGGGGGAGATTGTAAGTGCATCTAGTGCCACCCCTAGTTGGTTTTGGAGTATTGGCGACAAACCTGGTTGAGGGACTAATGTGTTTGTGAGAATTGCAGGATAACACAGGTAGAAGTCCCTCATTGATTTGGTTTTCCAACCAGAGATGACCCCTAAAACTGTATGAAGAGATTGAAGTCAAAGGTGGTATGTGAAGACAGTCACATTGAAGACTATGACAAGAGAAGACATCGAGTGAAGACTATGGAGCGCGAAGACTTAGTTGTTTCGTCGTTCTTTTTCTTCTTTGTTGAGTCATAGGAACCACCGTACTGTTAAGTGGGGTCCAAGTGAACCAGTCAGAATGACTGAAGTGATGCTTAACCAAAAATCCTATGTCTTCGAGCGAAGACAATGAGAGAAAATCTTATCCAGAGCTGGATAAGTCAGCTTTGCTTGGCCCAAGTAAATTTGCCATGTGTGTTTGAAATCTGACTGTTGGAACACGTGTCAATTCCTTAGTGACCCAGGGTCATTTCGGACAAATCAGGTCGGGTTGCCTAGTGGCTATAAATAGCCCACCCCTACAACCATAAATGGTTGGCTGCTCAGAGTTAGTGTATGTCTTTTGTCGTCTGAGAGCAACCCACCTCGACGCCTTTGAGAGAGAATTCCTTGCGAGGATAAAGCCCTAAACACCCAAAGCCAAAGAGTGTTAGGCATCACTTAAGTCTTCCTGTTGTGATCTGAAGACTTATTACACTTGAGGACTATGAATCCTCCAGCCGGTTAGGCGTCGTGTTCTGAGCATCCAAGAGTCATTGTGGATCGCCGGTGAACGAAGTCTGTTAAGGTTTGGAAGTCTACCTTGAAGACTTACCAGAGTGATTGGGCGAGGACTGGGTGTCCTTAGCTCAAGGGGAATAAGGTGAAGACACAGTCTTCTGAGTTGAATCTCAGCCTCCCTAACCAGACGTACAGTTGTCACAGCAACTGGAACTGGTCCAACAAATCATTGTCTTCAACGAGTCACTGGTTTCATCCTTCCCATTCCTTTACTTACTGTTGGCTCTAGTGAAGTCATTGTATGATTGCATTATCGTTTGTCTTCACTGAGTGACCGCTTGTTCTGATTGGCTTCACACTATCTTCCTACCTGATCTATACTACCTAGTTGCTATTAGTCGTTGTGCTTTCACTTCATTGAATACTTGACTATGGCCTGGTTAGTGTAGTCTACCTTCCGCTGTATGATAATAGGTTTATTTCTATCGTTTGTCTTCGAAACTTCCATGTTTTGAAGACTTTCATAAAAATCGCCTATTCACCCCCCTCTAGTCGATCACTAGCACTTCCACTAAGCCGTAAAGCATGGTGCACTAAACTATCAAGTAGTCATCATACCGAGCTTGTCAAACGTTCATAACGTCTGCAACTGCTCCTGCAATAGGTCTATCACCTAGCGGTGCATTAAGGACATAATTCTTTTGTGCGGCAATGAGGATAATCCTAAGATCACGGACCAAGTCCGCATCATTGCTACTATCATCTTTCAACTTATTGTTCTCTAGGAACATATCAGAAATAAATGGGAGCTACATCGCGAGCTATTGATCAACAACATAGTTATGCAAATACTATCAGGACTAAGTTGATGATAAATTAAAGTTCAACTAATTATATTACTTAAGAACTCCCACTTAGATAGACATCCCTCTAGTCATCTAAATGATCACGCGATCCATATCAACTAAACCATGTCTGATCATCATGTGAGATGGAGTAGTTTTCAATGGTGAACATCACTATGTTGATCATATCTACTATATGATTCACGCTCGACGTTTCGGTCTCAGTGTTCCATGGCCATATCTGCATATACTAGGCTCGTCAAGTTTAACTCGAGTATTCTGCGTGTGCAAAACTGGCTTGCACCTGTTGTATTTGAATGTAGAGCTTATCACACCCGATCATCACGTGGCATCTCAACACGACGAACTATCATAGCAGTGCATACTCAGGGAAAATACTTATACCTTAAAATTTTAGTGTGGGACCGTCTTATAATGCTACCGTCGTACTAAGAAAAATAAGATGCATAAAATATAAACATCACATGCAATCAAAATATGTGACATGATATGGCCATGATCATCTTGTGCCTTTGATCTCCATCTCCAAAGTACCGTCATTATCTCTATTGTCACCGGCATGACACCATGATCTCCATCATCTTGATCTCTATCAACGTGTCGTCACATGGTCGTCTCGCCAACTATTGCTCATGCAACTATTGCTATCACATAGCGATAAAGTAAAGCAATTATTTGGCGCTTGCATCTTATGCAATAAAGAGACAACCATAACTTCAACAAAACATGATCATCTCATACTACAACTAATATCTCATCACGTCTTGACCATATCACATCACAACAAGCCCTGCAAAAACAAGTTAGACGTCCTCTACTTTGTTGTTGGAAGTTTTACATGGCTGCTACGGGATTAGCAAGAATCATTCTAACCTACGCATCAAAACCACAACGATTTTTCGTCAAGTGTGCTGTTTTAACCTTCAACAAGGACCGGGCCTAGTCACACTTGATTCAACTAAAGTTGGAGAAACAGACACCCACTAGCCACCTGTGTGTGAAGCACGACGGTAGAACCAGTCTCATGAACACGGTCATGTAATGTCGGTCTGGGCCACTTCATCCAACAATACCGCCGAAACAAAGTATGACATGCTGGTAAGTAGTATGACTATTATCGCCCACAACTCTTTGTGTTCTACTTGTGCATATAACATCTACGCATAGACCTGGCTCGGATGCCACTATTGGGGAACGCAGTAATTTCAAAAAAATTCCAACGCACACGCAAGATCCATCTAGGTGATGCATAGCAACGAGAGGGGAGAGTGTTGTCTACGTACCCTCATAGACCGAAAGTGGAAGCATTATGACAACGCGGTTGATGTAGTTTTACGTCTTCACGATCCGACTGATCCTAGTACTGAAAGTATGGCACCTCCGCGATCTGCACACGTTCAGCTCGGTGACATCCCACGAACTCTCAATCCAGCTGAGTGTCGAGGGAGAGCTTCGTCAGCACGACAGCGTGATGATGGTAATGATGAAGTTACCGACGCAGGGCTTCGCCTAAGCACTACAATGATATGACCGAGGTGGAATCTGTGGAGGGGGGCACCACACACGGCTAAGACAACTATCAACTTGTGTGTATATGGGGTGCCCCCCTCCCCCGTATATAAAGGAGTGGAGGAGGGGGAGGGCCGGCCCTCTCATGGCGCGCCCCAAGGGGAGTCCTACTCCCACCGGGAGTAAGATTCCCCCCTTCCCTAGTTGGAGTAGGGGAGGAAGGAAGGAGGAGAGAGGGAGAAGGAAAGGGGGGCGCCGCCCCCCCTTCCCTAGTACAATTCGGACCCAAGGGGGAGGGGCCACGCGGCCTGCCCTGGCAGCCCCTCTCTCTCCACTAAGGCCCATATGGCCCATTATACTCCCCACGGGGTTCCAGTAACCGCCCGGTACTCCTGTAAATGCCCGAACTCACCTGGAACCATTCTGAAGTCCAAACATAGTCGTGCAATATATCAATCTTTATGTATCGACCATTTTGAGACTCCTCGTCATGTCCGTGATCAAATCCGGGACTTAGAACAACCTTCGGTACATCAAAACACATACACTCATAATAACGATCATCACCGAACGTTAAGCGTGCAGACCCTACGAGTTCGAGAACTTTGTAGACATGCCAAGACTCATCTCTGGTCAATAACCAATAGTGGAACCTGGATGCTCATACTAGTTCCTACATATTCTATGAAGATCTTTATCGGTCAGACCACATAACAACATATGTTTGTTCCCTTTGTCATCGGTATGTTACTTGCCTGAGATTCGTTCGTTGGTATCTCAATACCTAGTTCAATCTCATTACTGGCAAGTCTCTTTACTCGTTCTATAATGCATCATCCTGCAACTAACTCATTAGTCACATTGCTTGCAAGGCTTATAGTGATGTGCATTACCGAGAGGGCCCAAAGATACCTCTCTGATACACGGAGTGACAAATCCTAATCTTGATATATGCCAACTCAACAAACACCTTCGGAGACACATGTAGAGCATCTTTATAATCACCCAATTATGTTGTGACATTTGATAGCATAGAAAGTGTTCCTCCAGTATTCGGGAGTTGCATAATCTCATAGTGAGAGGAACATGTATAAGTCATGAAGAAAGGAGTAGCAATGAAACTGGAACGACCATAATGCTAAGCTAACGAATGGGTCTTGTCCATCACATCATTCTCTAATGATGTGATCCCGTTCATCAAATGACAACACATGTCTATGGCTAGGAAACTTAACCATCTTTGATTAACGAGCTAGTCAAGTAGAGGCATACTAGGGACACTGTGTTTGTCTATGTATTCACACATGTACTAAGTTTCCGGTTAATACAATTCTAGCATGAATAATAAGCATTTATCATGAAATAAGGAAATAAATAATAACTTTATTATTGCCTCTAGGGCATATTTCCCGCACTTCGCTTGTTGGACCAGGTAAACAACTTGTTCTCAATTGGGATGTCGTCCAGGCCTTGCTCTCTGATCCAAGAATTGAAATGTTCCATAGTAGTCCAACAAATCCGGCCCCTTGATTTCTCGTGTGAGAATATGTACATGTTGAAGTCTCCCAAAATGGCCCATGGTGTGTCGGAATCAGCTGCCACTTCAGAAACTGCCTCAAAATACGCAGACGGCTCAATGCTCAGACAGGGAGCATACACGGAAGTGAGCAAGAACTGGCATTTAGTTTCAGTAGAACCCAACTTGACCGTAACATGGTATCTGTGCTCAGCAACAACTTGCCCAGTAACACTTGAGGAGTCCCACGCCACCAGGATTCCCTAGAGGTGCCTTCAGAAAGAGTAACAACGTGATCTATGAATTTCATGGGGAGGGACGATCTCAACTTGAACGGAGTGAGGAGGCCAGCTTCGTTTCCTGCAAACACACGACACTAGGACAACAAGAAGTTATGGCATCATGGACGAGCGAACACTTATCGTCATCACTGAGGCCGCGGACATTACAGCTTAGTATCTTCATAGAGAAACATTGTGCATGCAACCCGAGAGGAAGAGCAAGCGAAGCATAAGAATGCTAGAAGAAACATGGGGCAGAAAGCAAACATGATATCTCTGGTTGGAAAGGAAACAGACTCGATACATATTAGAGCAGTACAGACTGACAACAGAGGAGTTATGCATTTGGGGTGTCTAGCATGCGCATAGAGGAAGCAAAGGAAGTGCTGACAGAAGAGGAGGCAGACGCCTCACCCAAAGCAGTAGAGTCCGCGCGGGTCCTGGCTTGATCGAGGATGGCCGAGGCATTGAGGTCGCAGCCTTGGGCGATCAGCTTGAGCTTGCTCCTCGTGAGTGGAGTCGGGGTCGCAAGCAGAGGCAGCTCCAGGAGGCCGACTGTCGGTTCTATATCTGGTGTATCTCGTAGTAGGGGTCCTAAGCTAGGCATCTTGGAGCAACGGTAACACGAACATAGGATTTTACCCAGGTTCGGGCTCTCTTGAAGAGATAATACCCTACGTCCTGCTTTTGATTGTATTGATATGGGTGTAGTACAGAGTACATGTATCTACCACGAGATTGTTCTAATGAATATTAGATGATCTATTGACTAGCCTGGCCTCGGTTTATATAACACACCGAAGGCCTGGGGTTTAGAGGAGTCCTTGTCTTGGGCGCCAAGTCTTGTGGAATCCTCCTTGTATGCGTCATGGGCTGCCCGAAGTGGCCCATGAGTGAACCACCATGGGGGTCCTCGGCCTGATACACCTGTTCAGGAGACGACATGTTGAGTACCCCCTAGTCCAGGACACCGTTAGTAGCCCCCTGAACCAGCCTTCAAGTTGGGGACGCTCCTTGATTCTTCTGAACTGTTCTTCATCTTCAGTTGTCGGTCTTGAAAACTGATTCAACAAATCTTCTCATCTTCGATCTTGAGGATCGCCGAAGTGAATCCGAAGAGTTTACACGTCGGGTATCCGAAGAGACCCTTTAAGTTCTCGGCCTTTATCAATGCCTTGTTATTTTTATGCCACACCTCGGGTTTGAAATTGTTCCCGTGTGGCGGTGTCCTCTTGCATCCGAGCTCTAATGCCAGACTGTATTCGAGCTATCTTTTGCAGCCGTGCACCAACGCCGGACTGCTCCCGAGCTCAAACACTAGGATGTATCCGAGCTCCAGCACCGGAATGTATCCGGGATCCAACGCCGGAATGTATCCGAGGTGTGATAGATTACCTCGGTCTTGAAAAAGTTAAAAGGGTTCAACCAAGCTTAATGCCAGAGATTCCCTCTATGGATTTAATTCCGATTTGTGCAATGTATTCTCTGACGAGATGTATAGCCAATAGCCCTCAAGGTGTGTGTCGGCCAAAAATCCAAGACGCACATTAGAGGAGATAGTGATCGGCGGACGGGCCCTTGAGAGAGGGTCCTGAGAAGTCGCCGTAATATATTAGCTTGATGCCGGATAAGTCCCAGATGGTACCTATTGTTATCCAAAGATACGTTTGCCCATAGTTCGATCAAGCCGAACACTAAGCACTTTGAAGTTTCTATATTGAATAGGCAATGCAGTAGCCCCCGAGACACTGGTCGGGTGGCAACACCAGATTAGGGGCTCGATATGCCCTTCTGATATTAGCAAATGATAAGCCCAAAGCCCAGTAGCCCCGAGCCTTAATGTGGCCACGGGTAGCCAAATTAAGGATCGATATCCGGAGTAAAATCACAAATTATGTGTAATAATTCTATGTATCCAAGTACTTTACATCATTAATGCTCGGATCCGCATTGTACCAAACTTTGTTGACCGACTATCGGCTTCAACCTCCTCGGGCAGTAGCCGGGGAGTGTGTGTCCCACTTCATAAAGCCTTTATGAGGGCAAAGATTTACGACAAACAAGGCAATCCGGCCATACGGTTTTATAAACAAAGGTATGCAGAGAGATATGTTATATTACTATTAACGTAAGAAACATCTTCCAAAGAAAATAGTCTCGCCATCGGTTCCTTTCTTTGGGTTGTCATGCTGACCATGATGAAAACTCACCTCCGATCAATGTGGGAGGAAAATGTTGAGGATTTAGTTCGGGGAAAGTTCCCGAACTCTAAGGTCTGAATGGACCAAAATTTTCACTTCCGTCATTGCCGACCAATTATATCCGTTAAGATTGCTAGCTTTCGGCTTCACCCAGTCTAAGGTACTAACCCGGATGACCCGGTAGTAACAATCACGGAGGTGCTCCCTGTTGGAAATATGCCCTATAGGCAATAATAAAATGGTTATTATTATATTTCCTTGTTCATGATAATTGTCTATTGTTCATGCTATAAATGTGTTATCCGAAAATCGTAATACATGTGTGAATACATAGACCACAACATGTCCCTAGTGAGCCTCTAGTTGACTAGATCATTGATCAATAGATGGTTACGGTTTCCTAACCATGGACATTGGATGTCTTGATAACGGGATCACATCAGTAGGAGAATGATGTGATGGACAAGACCCAATCCTAAGCATAGCACAAGATCGTGTAGTTCGTCTGCTAAAGCTTTTCTAATGTCAAGTATCATTTCCTTAGACCATGAGATTGTGCAACTCCCGGATACCGTAGGAATGCTTTGGGTGTGCCAAACGTCACAACGTAACTGGGTGGCTATAAAGGCACACTATGGGTATCTCCGAAAGTGTCTGTTGGGTTGGCACAAATCGAGACTGGGATTTGTCACTCCATGTGATGGAGAGGTATCTCTGGGCCCACTCGGTAAGGCATCATCATAATGAGCTCAATGTGACCAAGGAGTTGATCACGGGATGATGTGTTACAGAACGAGTAAAGAGACTTGCCAGTAACGAGATTGAACAAGGTATAGGGATACCGACGATCGAATCTCGGGCAAGTATCATACCGATAGACAAAGGGAATTGTATACGTGATTAATTGAATCCTCGACATCATGGAACATGTGGGAGTCAACATGGGTATCCAGATCCCGCTGTTGGTTATTGACCGGAGAGATGTCTCGGTCATGTCTACATGCCTCCCAAACCCGTAGGGTCTACACACTTAAGGTTCGATGACGCTAGGGTTATAGGGAAAGTTTGTATGTGCTTACCGAATGTTGTTCGGAGTCCCGGATGAGACCCCGGACGTCACGAGGAGTTCCGGAATGGTCCGGAGGTAAAGAATAATATATAGGGAGTGAGGTTTTGGCCACCGGAAGTATTTCGGGCGTTACCAGTAATGTACCGGGACCACCGGAAGGGTTCTGGGGGTCCACCGGGAGGGGCCACCAGCCCTGGAGGCTTGCATGGACCAAGAGTGGGAAGGGACCAGCCCCCTGAGTTGTTGGAAATATGCCCTAGAGGCAATAATAAAATGGTTATTATTATATTTCTTTGTTCATGATAATTATCTATTTTTCATGTTATAATTGTGTTATCCAGGAATCGTAATACATGTGTGAATACATAGACTACAACACATCCCTAGTGAGCCTCTAGTTGACTAGCTCGTTGATCAAAAGATAGTCATGGTTTCCTGACTATGGACATTGGATGTCAATGATAACGGGATCACATCATTAGGAGAATGATGTGATGGACAAGACCCAATCCTAAGCTTAGCTCAAAGATCGTGTAGTTCGTTTGCTGTAGCTTCTCTGAATGTCAAGTATCATTTCCTTAGACCATGAGATTGTGCAACTCCCGGATACCGTAGGAGTGCCTTGGGTGTGCCAAACGTCACAACGTAACTGGGTGACTATAAAGGGACATTACAGGTATCTCCAAAAGTGTCTGTTGGGTTGGCACAAATCGAGACTGGGATTTGTCACTCCGTATGACGGAGAGGTATCTCTGGGCCCACTCGGTAATGCATCATCATAATGAGCTCAATGTGATCAAGTGGTTGATCACGGGATCATGCATTACGGTACGAGTAAAGTGACTTGCCAGTAACGAGAGTGAACAAGGTATTGGGATACCGACGATCGAGTCTCGGGCAAGTAACGTACCTATTGACAAAGGGAATTGTATATGGATTGATTGAATCCTCGACATCGTGGTTCATCCGATGAGATAATCGTGGAGCATGTGGGAGCCAACATGGGTATCCAGATCCCGCTGTTGGTTATTGACCGAAGAGGCTTCTCGGTCATGTCTGCATGTCTCCCGAACCCGTAGGGTCTACACACTTAAGGTTCGGTGACGCTAGGGTTGTAGAGATATTAGCACATGGTAACCCGAAAGTTGTTCGGAGTCCCGGATGAGATCCCGGACGTCACGAGGAGTTCCAGAATGGTCCGGAGGTAAAGATTCATATATAGGAAGTCCAGTTTCGGCCATCGGGAAGGTTTCGGGGGTCACCGGTATTGTACTGGGACCACCGGAAGGGTCCCGGGGGTCCACCGGGTGGGGCCACCTATCCCGGAGGGCCCCATGGGCTGAAGTGGGAGGGGAACCAACCCCTAGTGGGCTGGTGCGCCCCCCCTTGGGCCTCCCCCTGTGCCTAGGGTTAGAAACCCTAGGGGTGGGGGCGCCACCCTTGCCTTGGGGGGCAAGGCACCCCCTTGGCCGCCGCCCCCCTAGGAGATTGGATCTCCTAGGGCCGGCGCCCCCCTAGGCACCCTATATATAGTGGGGGGAAGGGAGGGCTGTGCACCCAAGCCCCTGGCCTCTCCCTCTCCCTCCCGTGACACTCCTCCGTCTCCCAGCGCTTGGCGAAGCCCTGCCGAGATCACCGTTGCTTCCACCACCATGCTGTCGTGCTGCTGGATCTTCATCAACCTCTCCTTCCCCCTTGCTGGATCAAGAAGGAGGAGACGTCTCCCAACCGTACGTGTGTTGAACGCGAAGGTGCCGTCCGTTCGGCACTTGGTCATCGGTGATTTGAATCACGTTGAGTACGACTCCATCAACCCCGTTCTCTTGAACACTTTGCTCGTGATCTACAAGGGTATGTAGATGCACTCCTCTTTCCCTCGTTGCTAGATGACTCCATAGATTGATCTTGGTGATGCGTAGAAAATTTTAAAAATTCAGCTACGTTCCCCATCAGTGGTATCAGAGCTAGGTCTATGCGTAGTTACTATGCACGAGTAGAACACAAAGTAGTTGTGGGCGTTGATATTGTCATTTGCTTGTCGTTACTAGTCTTATCTTGATTCGGCGGCATCGTGGGATGAAGCGGCCCGGACCAACCTTACACGTACGCTTACGTGAGACCGGTTCCATCGACTGACATGCACTAGTTGCATAAGGTGGCTGGCGGGTGTATGTCTCTCCCACTTTAGTCGGATCGGATTCGATGAACAGGGTCCTTATGAAGGGTAAATAGAAATTGGCAATTCACGTTGTGGTTTTGGCGTAGGTAAGAAACGTTCTTGCTAGAAACCTATAGCAGCCACGTAAAAACTTGCAACAACAATTAGAGGACGTCTAACTTGTTTTTGCAGCAAGTGTTTTGTGATGTGATATGGCCAAAGGTTGTGATGAATGATGAATGATATATGTGATGTATGAGATTGATCATGTTCTTGTAATAGGAATCACGACTTGCATGTCGATGAGTATGACAACCGACAGGAGCCATAGGAGTTGTCTTTATTTATTTATGACCTGCGTGTCAACATAAACGTCATGTAATTACTTTACTTTATTGCTAAAGCATTAGCCATAGTAGTAGAAGTAATAGATGACGAGACAACTTCAAGAAGACACGATGATGGAGATCATGATGATGGAGATCATGGTGTCATGCCGGTGACAACGATGATCATGGAGCCCCGAAGATGGAGATCAAAGGAGCAAATGATATTGGCCATATCATGTCACTATTTGATTGCATGTGATGTTTATCATGTTTTACATATTATTTGCTTAGAACAACGGTAGCTTAAATAAGATGATCCCTCGTAATAATTTCAAGAAAGTGTTCCCCCTAGCTGTGCACCGTTGCGAAGGTTCGTTGTTTTGAAGCACCACGTGATGATCGGGTGTGATAGATTCTAACGTTCGAATACAACGGGTGTAAGCCATATTTACACACGCAATACACTTAGGTTGACTTGACGAGCCTAGCATGTACAGACATGGCCTCGGAACACAGAAGACCGAAAGGTCGAGCATGAGTCATATAGAAGATACGATCAACATGAAGATGTTCACCGATGTTGACTAGTCCGTCTCACGTGATGATCAGACACGGCCTAGTCGATTCGGATCATGTTTCACTTAGATGACTAGAGGGATGTCTATCTGAGTGGGAGTTCATTAAATAATTTGATTAGATGAACTTAATTGTCATGAACATAGATGACTGGAGGGATGTCTATCTGAGTGGGAGTTCATTTAATAATTTGATTAGATGAACTTAATTGTCATGAACTTAGTCTAAAATCTTTACAATATGTCTTGTAGATCAAATGGCCCACGTTGTCCTCAACTTCAACGCGTTCCTAGAGAAAACCAAGCTGAAAGACGATGGCAGCAACTATACGGACTGGGTCCGGAACCTGAGGATCATCCTCATAGCTGCCAAGAAAGATTATGTCCTAGAAGCACCGCTAGGTGACGCACCCGTCCCACAGAACCAAGACGTTATGAACGCTTGGCAGACACGTGCTGATGATTACTCCCTCGTTCAGTGCGGCGTGCTTTGCAGCTTAGAACCGGGGCTCCAAAAGCGTTTTGAGAGACACGGAGCATATGAGATGTTCGAAGAGCTGAAAATGGTTTTTCAAGCTCATGCACGGGTCGAGAGATATGAAGTCTCCGACAAGTTCTTCAGCTGTAAGATGGAGGAAAATAGTTCTGTCAGTGAGCACATACTCAAAATGTCTGGGTTGCATAACCGCTTGACTCAGCTGGGAGTTAATCTCCCGGATGACGCGATCATTGACAGAATCCTTCAGTCACTTCCACCGAGCTACAAGAGCTTTGTGATGAACTTCAATATGCAGGGGATGGAAAAGACCATTCCTGAAGTATTTGCAATGCTGAAATCAGCAGAGGTAGAAGTCAAAAAGGAACATCAAGTGTTGATGGTGAATAAAACCACTAAGTTCAAGAAAGGCAAGGGTAAGAAGAACTTCAAGAAGGTAGGCAAGGGAGTTGCCGCGCCCGGTAAGCAAGCTGCCGGGAAGAAGCCAAAGAATGGACCCAAGCCCGAGACTGAGTGCTTTTATTGCAAGGGAAGTCGTCACTGGAAGCGGAACTGCCCAAAATACTTAGCGGACAAGAAGGCTGGTATCACGAAAGGTATATGTGATATACATGTAATTGATGTGTACCTTACTAGTACTCGTAGTAGCTCCTGGGTATTTGATACCGGTGCGGTTGCTCACATTTGTGACTCAAAGCAGGAGCTGCGGAATAAATGGAGACTCGCGAAGGACGAGGTGACGATGCGCGTCGGGAATGGTCCCAAGGTCGATGTGATCGCCGTCGGCACACTACCTCTACATTTACCTACGGGATTAGTTTTAAACCTCAATAATTGTTATTTAGTGCCAGCTTTGAGCATGAACATTGTATCAGGATCTCGTTTAATACGAGATGGCTACTCATTTAAATCCGAGAATAATGGTTGTTCTATTTATATGAGAGATATGTTTTATGGTCATGCTCCGATGGTGAATGGTTTATTCTTAATGAATCTCGAGCGTAATGCTACACATATTCATAGTGTGAATACCAAAAGATGTAAGGTTGATAATGATAGTCCCACATACTTGTGGCACTGCCGCCTTGGTCACATAGGTGTCAAACGCATGAAGAAGCTCCATGCAGATGGACTTTTAGAGTCTCTTCATTACGAATCATTTGACATGTGCGAACCATGCCTCATGGGAAAAATGACCAAGACTCCGTTCTCAGGAACAATGGAGCGAGCAACCAACTTGTTGGAAATCATACATACTGATGTGTGTGGTCCAATGAGTGTTGAGGCTCGCGGTGGCTATCGTTATGTTCTCACCCTCACTGATGACTTGAGTAGATATGGGTATGTCTACTTAATGAAACACAAGTCTGAGACCTTTAAAAAGTTCAAGGAATTTCAGAGTGAGGTTGAGAATCAACGTGACAGGAAGATCAAGTTCTTGCGATCAGGTCATGGGGGAGAATACTTGAGTCACGAATTTGGCACACACTTAAGAAAACGTGGAATAGTTTCACAACTCACGCCGCCTGGAACACCTCAGCGTAATGGTGTGTCCGAACATCGTAATCGCACTCTATTGGATATGGTGCGATCTATGATGTCTCTTACCGATTTACCGTTGTCATTTTGGGGCTATGCTTTAGAGACTGCCGTGTTCACTTTAAATAGGGCTCCGTCGAAATCCGTTGAGACGACACCGTATGAATTATGGTTTGGGAAGAAACCTAAGCTGTCGTTTCTAATAGTTTGGGGATGCGATGTTTATGTCAAGAAACTTCAACCTGAAAAGCTCGAACCCAAGTCGGAAAAATGCGTCTTCATAGGATACCCTAAAGAAACTGTTGGGTATACCTTCTACCTCAGACCCGAAGGCAAGATCTTTGTTGCCAAGAATGGGTCCTTTCTAGAGAAAGAGTTTCTCTCGAAAGAAATAAGTGGGAGGAAGGTAGAACTTGATGAAGTATTACCTCTTGAACCGGTAAGTGGCGTAGCTCAAGAAAATGTTCCTGAGGTGCTTGCACCGACTAGAGAGGAAGTTGATGATGATCATGAAACTTCAGATCAAGTTGCTACTGAACTTCATAGGTCCACAAGGACACATTCTGCACTAGAGTGGTACGGCAACCCTGTCTTGGAAATCATGTTGTTAGACAACGGTGAACCTTCGAACTATGAAGAAGCGATGGCGGGCCCGGATTCCGATAAATGGCTGGAAGCCATGAAATCCGAGATAGGATCCATGTATGAAAAGGAAGTATGGACTTTGACTGACTTGCCCGTTGATCGGCGAGCCATAGAAAATAAATGGATCTTTAAGAAGAAGACAGACGTGGATGGTAATGTGACCATCTATAAAGCTCGGCTTGTCGCTAAGGGTTATCGACAAGTTCAAGGGGTTGACTACGATGAGACTTTCTCACCCGTAGCAAAGCTGAAGTCCGTCTGAATCATGTTAGCAATTGCCACATTCTATGATTATGAGATATGGCAAATGGACGTCAAAACGGCATTCCTTAATGGTTTCCTTAAGGAAGAATTGTATATGATGCAGCCGGAAGGTTTTGTCGATCCTACGAATGCTGACAAGGTGTGCAAGCTCCAACGCTCGATTTATGGGCTGGTGCAAGCATCTCGGAGTTGGAACATTCGCTTTGATGAGATGATCAAAGCGTTTGGGTTTATGCAGACTTATGGAGAAGCCTGCATTTACAAGAAAGTGAGTGGGAGCTCTGTAGCATTTCTCATATTGTATGTGGATGACATACTGTTGATGGGAAATGATATAGAATTCTTGGAAAGCATAAAGGCCTACTTGAACAAGTGTTTTTCAATGAAGGACCTTGGATAAGTTGCTTATATATTAGGCATCAAGATCTATAGAGATAGATCGAGACGCCTCATTGGTCTTTCACAGAGTACGTACCTTGACAAGATATTGAAGAAGTTCAAAATGGATCAGTCAAAGAAGGGGTTCTTGCCTGTATTGCAAGGTACGAGATTGAGCATGGCTCAATGCCCGACCACGACAGAAGATAGAGAAAAGATGAGTGTCGTCCCCTATGCCTCGGCCATAGGGTCTATCATGTATGCTATGCTGTGTACCAGACCTGATGTAAACCTTGCCATAAGTTTGGTACGAAGGTACCAAAGTAATTCCGGCATGGAACACTGGACAGCGGTCAAGAATATCCTGAAGTACCTGAAAAGGACCAAGGAAATGTTTCTCGTTTATGGAGGTGACGAAGAGCTCGTTGTAAAGGGTTACGTCGATGCTAGCTTCGACACAGATCTGGATGACTCTAAGTCACAAACCGGATACGTGTATATTTTGAATGGTGGGGCAGTAAGCTGGTGCAGTTGCAAGCAAAGCGTTATGGCAGGATCTACATGTGAAGCGGAGTACATGGCAGCCTCGGAGGCAGCACAAGAAGCAGTCTGGGTGAAGGAGTTCATTACCGACCTAGGAGTCATACCCAATGCGTCGGGCCCGATGACTCTCTTCTGTGACAACACTTGAGCTATTGCCCTTGCCAAGGAGCCCAGGTTTCACAGGAAGACCAGGCATATCAAGCGTCGCTTCAACTCCATTCGTGAAAGTGTTCAAAATGGAGACATAGAGATTTGTAAAGTACATACGGACCTGAATGTAGCAGATCCGTTGACTAAACCTCTCCCTAGAGCAAAACATGATCAACACCAGAACTGCATGGGTGTTCGATTCATCACAATGTAACTAGAATATTGACTCTAGTGCAAGTGGGAGACTGTCGGAAATATGCCCTAGAGGCAATAATAAAATGGTTATTATTATATTTCTTTTGTTCATGATAATTGTCTATTGTTCATGCTATAATTGTGTTATCCGGAAATCGTAATACATGTGTGAATACATAGACCACAACACGTCCTAGTGAGCCTCTAGTTGACTAGCTCGTTGATCAAAAGATAGCCATGGTTTCCTGACTATGGACATTGGATGTCATTGATAACGGGATCACATCATTAGGAGAATGATGTGATGGACATGACCCAATCCTAAGCTTAGCTCAAAGATCGTGTAATTCGTTTGTTGTAGCTTTTCTAAATGTCAAGTATCATTTCCTTAGACCATGAGATTGTGCAACTCCCGGATACTGTAGGAGTGCCTTGGGTGTGCCAAACGTCACAACGTAACTGGGTGACTATAAAGGTACATTACAGGTATCTCCGAAAGTGTCTGTTGGGTTGCCACGAATCAAGACTGGGATTTGTCACTCCGTATGACGGAGAGGTATCTCTGGGCCCACTCGGTAATGCATCATCATAATGAGCTCAATGTGATCAAGTGGTTGATCACGGGATCATGCATTATGGTACGAGTAAAGTGACTTGCCGGTAACGAGACTGAACAAGGTATTGGGATACCGACGATCGAGTCTCGGGCAAGTAACGTACCGATTGACAAAGGGAATTGTATGCGGATTGATTGAATCCTCGACATCGTGGTTCATCCGATGAGATCATCGTGGAGCATGTGGAGCCAACATGGGTATCCAGATCCTGCTGTTGGTTATTGATCGGAGAGGCTTCTCGGTCATGTCTGCATGTCTCCCGAACCCGTAGGGTCTACACACTTAAGGTTCGATGACGCTAGGGTTGTAGAGATATTAGCACATGGTAACCCGAAAGTTGTTCGGAGTCCCGGATGAGATCCCGGACGTCACGAGGAGTTCCAGAATGGTCCGGAGGTAAAGATTCATATATAGGAAGTCCAGTTTCGGCCATCGGGAAGGTTTCGGGGGTCACCAGTATTGTACCGGGACCACCGGAAGGGTCCCGTGGGTCCACTAGGTGGGGCCACCTATCCCGGAGGGCCCCATGGGCTGAAGTGGGAGGGGAACCAGCCCCTAGTGGGCTGGTGCGCCCCCCTTGGCCCTCCCCTTGAGCCTAGGGTTAGAAACCCTAGGGATGGGGGCGCCACCCTTGCCTTGGGGGGCAAGGCACCCCCTTGGCCGCCGCCCCCCCTAGGAGATTGGATCTCCTAGGGCCGGTGCCCCCCTAGGCACCCTATATATAGTGGGGGGGAAGGGAGGGCTGTGCACCCAAGCCCCTGGCCTCTCCCTCTCCCTCCCGTGACAATCCTCCGTCTCCCAGCGCTTGGCGAAGCCCTGCCGAGATCACCGTTGCTTCCACCACCACGCCGTCGTGCTGCTGGATCTTCATCAACCTCTCCTTCCCCCTTGCTGGATCAAGAAGGAGGAGACGTCTCCCAACCGTACGTGTGTTGAACACGGAGGTGCCGTCCGTTCGGCACTTGGTCATCGGTGATTTGAATCACGTCGAGTACGACTCCATCAACCCCGTTCTCTTGAATGCTTCCGCTCGTGATCTACAAGGGTATGTAGATGCACTCCTCTTTCCCTCGTTGCTAGATGACTCCATAGATTGATCTTGGTGATGCGTAGAAAATTTTAAAAATTCAGCTACGTTCCCCATCATGAGTGGACTGGTGGGCCTCCCACCAAGGCCCAAGGCACAACTAGGAGGAGAGGGGGGAAACCCTAGGTGCAGATGGGCCTAAAGGCCCACCCTAGGGCGTGCCCCCTCTCTCCCCCTCTTGGCCGCCCCCTCCAATCCCATCTAGGGCTGCCGCACCCCCTAGGGTGGGAACCCTAGAGGGGGCGTAGCCACCTCCCCTCCTCCTATATATAGTGGGGGTTTTGGGGGCTGCAAAAGACACGAGTCTCTCTCTCTCTCTCTCGGCGCAGCCCTACCTCTCCACATCCTCGTCCTTCGTAGTGCTTGGAGAAGCCGTACTGGAAATCATGCAATTCCACCACCACCACGCCATCGTGCTGCTGCTGGAGTTGTATTCCCCAACCTCTCCCTCCTCCTTGCTGGATCAAGGCGCAGGAGACATCACCGGGCTGCGCATGTGTTGAATGCGGAGGCGCCATTGTTCGGCGCGTAGATCAGAATCGACCGCGATCTGAATCGCTGCATGTACGACTCCTCCAACCGCGTTCTTGTAACGCTTCCGCATCGCGATCTTCAAGCGTATGAAGATGCACTCTCCTCTCTTGTTGCTAGTATCTCCATAGATTGATCTTGGTGATGCGTAGAAATTTTTTGATTTTTGCAACGATCCCCAACAGTGGTATCAGAGCTAGGTCTATGCATAGTTTCTATGCACGAGTAGAACACAAGTTGTTGTGGGCGTCGATTTTGTGAATTTACTTGCCATTACTAGTCTTATCTTGATTCGGCGGCATCGTGGGATGAAGCGGCCCGGACCGACCTTACACGTATGCTTACGTGAGACATGGTCCACCGACTGACATGCACTAGTTGCATAAGGTGGCTAGCGGGTGTCTGTCTCTCCCACTTTTGTCGGACCGGATTCGATGAAAAGGGTCCTTATGAAGGGTAAATAGCAATTGGCATATCACGTTGTGGTTTTGGCGTAGGTAAGAAACGTTCTTGCTAGAAACCTATAGCAGCCACATAAAAACTTGCAACAAAAATTAGAGGACGTCTAACTTGTTCTTGCAGCATATGCCGTGTGATGTGATATGGCCAAAAGGATGTGATTAATGATATATGTGATGTATGAGATTGATCATGTTCTTGTAATAGAAATCACGACTTGCATGTCGATGAGTATGACAATCTGCAGGAGCCATAGGAGTTGTCTTTATTTATTGTATGACCTGTGTGTAAATGATAACGCCATGTAATTACTTTACTTTATAGCTAACCGTTAGCCATAGTAGTAGAAGTAACAGTTGGCGAGACAACTTCATGAAGACACGATGATGGAGATAATGGTGTCATGCCGGTGACGATGATGATCATGGCGCCCCGAAGATGGAGATCAAAAGGAGCAAAATGATAATGGCCATATCATGTCACTATTTGATTGCATGTGATGTTTGTCATGTTTACATCTTATTGCTTAGAACGACGGTAGCATAAATAAGATGATCCCTCGCTAAAATTTCAAGAAAGTGTTCCCCCTAACTGTGCATCGTTGCGAAGGTTTGTTGTTTCGAAGCACCACGTGATGGTTAGGTATGATAGATTCTAACGTTCGAATACAACGGGTGTAAGCCAGATTTACACATGCAAAACACTTAGGTTGACTTGACGAGCCTAGCATGTACAGACATGGCCTCGGAACACGAGAGACCGAAAGGTCGAACATGAGTCGTATAGTAGACACGATCAACATGGAGATGTTCACCGTTGATGACTAGTCCATCTGACGTGATGATCGGACACGGCTTAGTCGATTCGGATCATGTATCACTTAGATGACTAGAGGGATGTCTATCTGAGTGGGAGTTCATTAAATAATTTGATTAGATGAACTTAATTATCATGAACATAGTCTAAAAATCTTTGCAATATGTCTTGTAGATCAAATGGCCCACACTAATGTTGCCCTCAACTTCAACGCGTTCCTAGAGAAAACCAAGCTAAAAGACGATGGTAGCAACTATACGGACTGGGTCCGGAACTTGAGGATCATCCTCATAGCTGCCAAGAAAGCATATGTCCTTGAAGCACCGTTAGGTGATGCACCCATTTTCCCAGCATTGTTGCCGACCATCGGTTCCTTTCTTTGGGTTGTCATGCTGACCATGATGAAACCTCACCTCCAATCAATGTGGGAGGAAAATACTAAGGATTTGGTTCGGGGAAAGTTCCCAAACTCTAAGGTCTGAATGGACCAGAATTTTCACTTCCGTCGTTGCCGACCAAATATATCTTTGAAGATTGCTAGCTTTCGGCTTCACCTAATCTGAGGTACTAACCCGGATGACCCGGTAGTAACAATCACAAAGGTGCTCCCTTTACCACCTAGCCGAACAATCGGGAACATAGGGGCAAGCACAGGAGCCATGCAACCCAGCTTGGCCAAAATCTTAAGTCAAATTAATGCATATTTATGGCTTTATAACAATGATTGCGAAAGGGAATGTTTGTATAATAAATACAACCGCTGATGAGATATGTTTATTTTGACTCCGTTACGATCGTTTATCATTTGAAAGTGGCCCATCATTGGCTTCCACACCCTTGTAGATGCTACGCGGGGTGTTTCCGCAGTAACAAAACAACCCTTAGCCGACGTCTCAGTGCCCAAAGGCTGTTGTGTTAGCGGAAATGAGGAAATTAGATATGCGGGCTTTATAACTTTCACTTAGTCATCGGAGCTTTAAACTGGGGAAGCTAGCTACGAGCCCCCGGTTAGTGTTCAGCATCGACCGAAGTATAGCCATTAACACTTCGGCCAATGTTATGAACGGCCCACCGTTTATCACGGGGTAATCGGTATCGATCTATAGTTTGACACTATCATCGTATCGCTGAACAGTTTTCGCCCATTGTGACAGTCAGTTTTTGGCTTTGTCCACTGAGGTGCTTAACCATTCGAGCTGGAAGCACAATCACAGTGATTCTCCCTTTGCACACCTAGCCGAACAAAGCGGGACATAGGAGGCAAGCACAGGAGCCGGGCAACCCAACTATTGACCAAAGACACAATTCGAAACCGATGCATATATAGCAATATCCGAGAATGTTTTTGCCGAATCTCTAAAGGTCTCTAGTGCTGCACTGCGAGACTTATGCTGGAGACACATCAATAGTTTAAAAGTGCCATAGGCTTGGAAAACCAAAAAACTCCAGTAAAAACTTGACGTCCGAACTAGATCAAGTGTTCGGTGCCAATCCGAGAATTGGTCTTAAAAAATGTGCTTCTGTCATGCTTTAACATGACACATCCTATCTCAAGACTTCAAGCGGGCCAGCCTACAGCTTCATCCTCCTATCCTGAAGGCGAAGTGCTTCTCGTTAGGCCTGTTTAGCAAACTAAACTCTAGCGGCTTTGAGAGAGAAATTAGGCTCCCCGGCTATTGACCACACACTCGTGTCGAAGAAAGGAGTGATAAAAAAAGCAACGACTAAGAAGAAGAAGAATTATTATAAAACATCTCACATAATTTAAGAGCCCCCAGTTAACATGGGAAAGGAAGTGTTTTTAACAACCAAAGTTTTTGTTTAACATATATAGAGTGCATGGTCAAACCGAACAAAAATTAATCATTAAAACAAATTGAGCATGAAAGCGACTCAGCTGGTTAATGTGCTCGGCATTTGATGACGCGGTCCGAGCTTGGTGCGGGACAAGGTCGCTGCCACCAAGCCGGTCCCGAGGTGGTGGAGCAAAGATCTCGGCACTCCGAAGTGGTGACATAGCACAGCCAATGTGGCGAGGTGGAACCCCCAGTCCGATCGAGGCGACGGAGCCGGCCAGCAGTAT
This sequence comes from Triticum dicoccoides, assembly GCF_002162155.2. Classification (NCBI taxonomy): domain Eukaryota; kingdom Viridiplantae; phylum Streptophyta; class Magnoliopsida; order Poales; family Poaceae; genus Triticum; species Triticum dicoccoides. The sequence continues at coordinate 589,092,903 of NC_041384.1, read as the reverse complement.
GACGCCGAAGCCCCCGACGTGGGTTAATGAATTGATGTCGAAGCCCCTGGTCAGCCGAGGTGACATGGTACGTCAGTATGCCGAGGTGACAGCGCTGCCCAACCCGGATCCTTTATCTGTGCACAGAAAATAGTGCAAGCCGGAGATAATAGTAATGATAATAAAATAAAATAAAAAATTTACAGCATAATAAATAATTTATGCAAAATGAGTAATAGAAATATGGCTTGTGTGCCGAACATTCAAAGAGGTAGAGCTCTCTCAGCGATGCCGAACCGAACATGTTGGTATGGCAATTCGACGAATAAGGTGATCACGCGAGCCGATTTACGCCGATTGGGACGTGACCACGTGACGTAGTCGAAGTAGATTACCTACACATGTAAAATAGTGCAGTCCAAAAATAATAATATAAATATAAAAATCCTCGCATAATAAATTTACGTCAAATAATTTATTTAAAGAGATGTGGCCTGGTGCCGAAATCAATGTCGATGCAGGGCATCGGCGTGATGTGGTAAAAGCGTGACAAAGCCCGAATTCACAGGTCGATCCGAGTTTCGGATGCGGCGTTCGCTGAACTGTGTACGGAAATTGACCGAACCACCAAGCGACCATCGTTAATGCGGCCACCATTTGACATACCTGTGTGTAGTGAATGAAACAGACCAGAGTAATAATTCCTCAGAAAAAATAAACCCATGTAAGCAAAAATTGCAAGGATTAATAGCACCTGAGGATCTTAATAAAGAAAGGGAAGGATTGATCTCCCTATGGGTTGTTGAGGACCAACATTCATGCCGGGCCGCCTGTACTGCTCCGTATGTGTAGTATTTGCTCGTGCGAACTCCTCGCTGGATCACCACAGGTTGTCCAGAAGATAGCCAGGTTGGAGCGGCGTGGAGGAGCTTTCTTAGTGATGAGCTGTACTTCCCAAAACGAGTTTGCACAATGATAAGGCCTTGAAAATCAGGAAACAATTAGCATCAAGCATGCAGTACGTATCCGAAGACAGACTGCTTATTAAAGTAGTATATTTCCTCAAGGCTTATAATTAAATAAGAAAGAAATAGAGAGAAAAGTTCAATCTCCCTCATGATCTCCTAGTGCACGCAGTGGAGAGAAAAGTAGGCTTTGGATAGTCTGTCAGGTGAAGTTGCAGCCACGCCCTTGAAGTAGGAGCGCTAGATTTGACTTCTTCGTCCACTGCCAAACAAAATTGATTTCTCCGAAAACCAGCAATATGTGTTGCTGTGTGGACGCAGCCGTACTTAGATCAGAATCAATCTCGGACGAACCTTCTAAATAAAACAGCGAACCGAGAACAATAATTTTCAAAGAATTTGATCTGTGGAATAGATCAAGCTGGAAAAAAATATTTATGCGAAATAAATTATTAAAATAGGTGTGGCCTGGCGCGAGGCCAATGTCAACACAGGGCATCGACGCGACGAGATAACAAGATCCAAATTCGCGGGGTCGCTCGAGTGGCGGACACGATGCGCGTGGGACAACAACAACATATCGGATCGCCCTGTAGCATAAAGTGGATTGCAAAACCTACAAAACCAGACATCGTGGACCAGCAGAAAACACTCTTTGGAGTATTATTGATATACGTACATGAAAAATAACTAGAACAACTGCACCTGATGATTTATCCGATGATATGTGAACTAGTACTATAGCAGACAAGACAGGGACGCATCAAGGCTTTGTCCGGCCAAACCGACTTCCAGGACGGCCGATCTGAGAGAAAAAGCACTGCTTGTACTGTAGTAGCACATCTTAGTACTTTACGTGGAGTGTAACACGTGTATCAACTAGTACTTGGATTGTAGTACTAGCACATGCACCATCAATTTTTAGGTGACGAAGGGTAGCCGTCCCATCAGACATGGGATTCCTTCAAACTGCTCCATTGATCATGAGAGCTTTTGGCTGGGCCTGCCAGCATCCGCACGCACGCCTCCTACCGCCCCTGACCAAGACATGCATATATTGAATTGACCTAGACAAATCGTCATCAGACAACTGCATGTTGCTAATCCCGATGTATTGACTGTGGTTCTTCCTGTCTGTTTCAATCTAGAACACATCTGCGAAGAAAATTATGCAGACCGACAAAGAATAATTTGCAAGAAATTGATATATACAAAACAGATCTAACTGAAAAAATATCACCTGATCATCCTATCGATCCGTGACGAACACCTAGCAGGCTTTCAATGAAAGCACTAATGTGGGTTCTATATCCGGCGTATCTCGTAGTAGGGGTCCTAAGCTAGGCGTCTTGGTGCAACGGTAACACGGACACAGGATTTTACCCAGGTTCGGGCTCTCTTGAAGAGATAATACCCTACATCCTGCTTTTGATTGTATTGATATGGGTGTAGTACAGAGTAAACAAGATTGTTCTAATTAATATTAGATGATCTGTTGACTAGCCTGGCCTCGGTTTATATAACACACTGGAGGCCTAGGGTTTAGAGGAGTTGTTGTCTTAGGCGCCAAGTCTTGTGGAATCCTACTTGTATGCATCATTGGCTGCCCGAAGTGGCCCATGAGTGAACCGCCATGGGGGTCCTCGGCCCGATACACCTATTCGGGGGATGACATGTTGAGTACCCCCTAGTCCAGGACACCGTCACCGGCCACAACTGGCACCTTGGCCCTAGCCTTCTTGCGTCGGTAGGAGGAGCCCGGACGCCGAGAGGGGCCGTTGCTGGAGCTGGAGCCAGACTCCATCTCCTTGCGCTTGGCGGCGCACTCCACCGGGCTCACCTGAACCCCGTCATAGGCCTACTGAATGTGCCGGTTGCGCCGCGGGGACGAGGCAGCAGGCGGTGTCACCGCCACTAGAGTGGCCACCGAACTAGAGGCGATCCCGTCGTTCTCCACCAGAGGTAGGTCCGACTCTCGCAGATCCAAGTTGAGATCCAGCGTGGCCGGAGCACCTAGTAGGACAGCAACAAAACCAGGGGTGGGAGGAATGAGCTGCGGCACGGCCTTGGAGGCGATGAAGTCATCTACTATAGGCTCGCG
>NC_041384.1:588993746-589089676 GCF_002162155.2 Triticum dicoccoides | reverse complement strand
CAAGCGCCATGTATGAGGTCAGTCGCAACCACTGGAGAAGGCTGGTCAGTGGGGAGGATCCTAGGCTCAGCCCTAGGAATATAGTGGAGAGGCCGGGTGCAGATGGGTCGGGTAGTAAGGATCTAATGGGCTTGAAGGTGTGCCTGGGCTGGGAACTGGGCCGCAGGAGGGAGGGTGTTGGGATCCATGGGAGGAAAGTAGCGGGCCAGCCGTTGGGCTTGGGCGGGTAGCGGGCCTCAACAAAGGGGAGCAAGGGCAGAGTGCGCGGATAGAGCCCACCACCCACCTCCTTGGGCCAGAATTTGAAAAGTAGGGATCGACAGCTTTCCCGCGCAAGCTCCTCCGTGAGATAATTGAAGCAAGGGAAAAACCCGTCACCCACGGTCACCAGCTGCACTGGAATGAGCCCAGTGATCGCCCGACAATTGGTGAGATCCAGCGTGAAGGAGAAGCATAGCGAGTCGATGTCGAACGAGACCGTGACGCGTGGAGTGCGCACGTCGGCCGCCAACAACGAGGAGTGGAGGCAGAGGCGGAGCTCGTCCTCATGTAGAATCTGGGCCACCGATGGAGAAGAGAAGGTGGCGCCTTTGATGAGCTTAGGCTTAGTGGAGAGTTTGAGCATGGTGAGGCAGTCATCCATCATGGCCATCTACGGGTGCAGAAAAGCACGGAAGGCCCGGTCTGCCATTCCTTCCTCCGACGCGTAAGGTGCGGAAGAACGAGTGAGAGCGCAACCGTGGCGCGGCGATGCGGCAGAATGCGCGCTGCTCCCACCCCCGCTCCCGACGAAGCGCGGCAAGGCGCCCGGCCGCGGCTCGCCCACACCCCCTCCTCACGATGGCGAGGCGGCGCAGTGGGTGCACCGAGCGATCAGGCGACGTCCCAGATCTCATTGATGATCACGTCGGCACAGGTGCCATTGTCGTCGACGCGGTGGAAGGTGACGTGGTGAGGGATGTGGTGGAGCGCTTCCACCTTAACCAGGACGAAGATGCTCGAGAACTCGCTGCCATGGAGACATGCATGCTCGAGGCCAAACAAGCTGGCGAATCCAGCAACACTCGCCGCCACCCCGCGCCGGTTCCACAGCTCCAGAGGCATCTTCTCGAGAGACAAGCTCACAACATGGCGATAGGCAAAGGAGAAGGCGTTGTCACCGGTGTTGTGTGGCAGGATCCAAACCGTGCGACCCCCCAGAGCGAGAGGGCTGGCGTGCAGGGCTGCAACCTTCTCGGACTCCCACTGGAAGATCACGAAGGCAGTCCCCACAGTGGCATCAGTGAAGCGCACCGCCGTGATGCCAAGGTGGTGACGGGAAACGGGCTTGAGCCAAGGCAAGAAGGCAGCTTTTGGGGGGTGATGTTGACGAGGCAAACGAGGGAGTTTTGGTCTGGCACCATGGGGTAGTGCACATCCAGGGAGGAGGGGCAGCCGTGCAAAACAGGCTCCATGAGAGGGGAGGGCGGGCTAGTGGAGCTGTGAGGAGGAGCGAGTGCGCCAGAGGGAGAAGGCTGGTCGAGGGCGAGGAGTGGGGTGAGCGGGTGGGTTTGGTCTGGTACTTAAGGCCGGGGCGGAGCGGCTAGAAGGAGAGTGAAGGAAACGGAGATGGCACTAATAGCTAAAATGCCCAACTAAGCGGCACGTCCAGCAAACAGCCAGATCCCGACAATCACAGCGGCGGTGACTGCAGGCGAGGCATCGGAAGCAGCGCCGGGACAGGTCTTTAGGCCTTCCAAATCGAAAAAGGTGAGTTGGTGCAGTACCCAAGGTTGCAAGAGGTGGGTATGGTGAATCCGCATTAGATTAGCAGCACCTCCCTATAACTGGGACACCAGGCATAGTCAGAGGAGAGGAAGGGGAGCCGGGGGCGGCAGCCAAAGCGTTGCCAAAATCCATGGAGGAATCCGAGCGTCGAATAGCAGCGGGTTGGTCACTAGGAGGCGGTGCCAGCAAAAGGCCAGGATTAGGGGAGGAAGGGCTAGCATGCAACTGATTGCATGCAGGCGCGCAGCTGCATGCGCGAGGGCACAAACCGTGCAAAGCGACGACGGGATCCCCAGAAATCTGACCATGCGGGGCGTGCGCTATCGATTGACTGCCAACCTGGCGCAGATGAGACGAGCACAAGGGGCGTGGCCCAAGGATATAAGGCAAGAGAGCGTTAGCCTGCCGGGTCCAGCCGTGCGCGCCAAGGCGGCTAGACGAGACACCACGACACGAAGAAGGCTCCAAGGTGAAAAGTGACATACTAACAGAAAGGAAGCCAGAGTTCCAGGGTTCGCAGAGCATGATATCCTTGGCGATGTACTCATGTGCGACCTGGAAGAGGAAGGTGCCACGCTGGCGCGTTTGAACATGATAGCCATTGGCCCATCCCCCAAACCAACTGACTAGAGCGAAGTGAAGAGAGCGGCACACCGTCAGTGAGGACTGTAGCAAGCACGCTGGCATGCCGGCAGCGTCCGACGATAGCCTCCACCATACCACACCCATACTTGGCCAACATAGCATCTTCGAACTCGGAACCATCCATAGACCAAGCCAGGAAACAAAGATGGGAGGGAAACTAGGGCTAGAGCAAAGGAAGCAAGCTGAACGATAGGAAGCCAGGCGAGGGGTGCAACAAAGGGCGAGGAAAGCAGGGGGGGATCGGGTTGCAGCACAAGCTCACTCTAAAGAAGAAACCAACCTGTAGTCTTATGTACCTTACCGGCAAGGGCCGACGTGCAGCTGTCGCATGGACCAGAACTCCGGGCACGGGCTATCCGACGAAGTAGTGTCGTAGGGCAGTGGTGCATCAACAGCCAAGAAGACCGCCAACGCAAGGAGGCCACTACCGGCAGGAAAACCAGCGGCGCAAGGTTGGGCGGCGGCGACTGCGAGGGAGGCCGCCGCGGCCGGAGTGACCAACGGCGCTGGATAAGCGGCTAGAGTGACCAATGGCCACGATGGTGGCCGTCGTGGCCGGAGTGACCAGCGGCACAGGAGCCCTACCTAGCTAGCTCTCTCGACCCTTCCCTAGTGTGAATAGTTCAAATAAACAAGATTGTGAAGAAGAAAGGGGACCAAAGTTGAACAAAGTTGATTACTTGATATCAGAAAATGAACAAAGTTGCCGATATGGTGCGATGATGATCGATTGAACTTACTTCTCGAGCATTTTAGTCATGTCCGCATACTCCTCGGGATCTTTTCGTCTCGAGTCTAAGCCGGTTACTAGTTCCTGCTCAAGCTTAATCTCTAGGAGAATATAGTGGAACCTGCGCACGCATGCATAACTCATCAATTACATTACTATAACCTCGAGTAATAAGGGAAACCGAATATGCACAAGACAGTAACACTCACTTGAAGTTGTAAGGAAAGAGTATTTTATATTTGTTTTGATTTATTACCAACGATCGTAGCAAGTTGGTCTCGGTTTCTTTAGTCTGAAATGTAACCGTAAATTCATCTATTAGATTTGTGTTAATGAACCCAATATCATAGATTTATGCTTTTCTGCATTCGACAATCTTCAATCTGCATAATATTGTGAGGATAATTATATATACATGCAATGAAAGAGCTAAGCTATATATAGAGACTTAATGACAGAAGTAGTACTTACAGACAGTAGCAAGTGACTGTTAATTTATCGAGGGCCTTTTGATTGAAAAACTGGAAGAACTCCTCAAATAGAACAGACAACAGATCAATTCCAATGAGGTCGTGCTCCTCTTTAACTCTCAGTGCCAAAGTATCCTTCCTAGACTCTCTGCAGGTTTTCATGTACCAATCATGGAATCTTCGCATCATCGTTGTTAGAGGAGGACTTCCATCTTTGACGAGAGGCTTCCCGTACTGGTATCTGAATTCGTCCACCTCCACTATATCAAAATGTGCATCGTCGGGCATGTAATCTGCAGTATTGGTACCGGGCAAGATCCCCGGATGATTAGCGACGATATCGCTAGACACCTTGAGCGGGGGGCACGATTGGTTCGCTTGTTCGCCGAGCTGGGGAATTTTTCCCACTTCTTCGTTCTGCTAACCTTCGATCACTCCAAGTACTTCCCGACCGCTCCGCTTTGATATATTACCTTTCAATAATGCACTCATAGTTGGTTTTCGGCGGAGACGGTGGTGTTTTCTTCAGGGCATCGATAGTGCGCTTTGCTTTCACGGGATCTATCTTCTCCAGAGAAGGTGGATGCCTCATAGCTCTTCGTGTTTCAAAGAAGTCATTCACATGGGCTTTACAGATCTCCGCGTTTTCCTCCTCGGTCATCTCGTATGGTAACCTCTCTAGAGGCTTGAGAGATGGACCGAATCTGTATTGCCTCCCGGCTCTGGCTGTACTGCTAGACGCTGGAGCAGACGGAGCGGCTGCGGCTATCTTCTTTCCTTGCTTACGAGGCGGAGAAGAAGGAGGCGGAGTGCTAGGATGTGCCGGAGCAGCCGGAGCGGCGGTGGATCTCTTCCGCCCTTGCTGACGAGGCGGAGGAGGAGGCGGGCTGCTCGGACACGTCGGAGCAGGCAGAGAAGGAGGCGTAGTGCCGCCACGCGCCGGAGCAGCCAGAGAAGGAGGCAGAGTGCCCTGATCACTCACCGGAGGAGGAGGTGGAGTGCCTTGGCACGCCGGAGGAGGAGGAGGAGGCGGAGGTGTCCAGTTCGGAAGGTTGATGAGCTCCTTCCTCCATAGACATGGAGTCTTTAGAGCAAGACCCAGCTGAGTCTCCCCATCACTGGTAGGGTGGTCAAGCTCGAGCTCCTCAAATCCCTCCATTATTTCATCGACCATCACAACGGCATAGCCTTGTGGAATCAGCCGGCAATGAAAAGTTGTGCTGGGTTCAGGAGGTGCAACAGAGCCGACAACCGCCTTGACTTTGAGGTGCTGCCATCGCGTCATAAGGTGGCAATCTTGAGACTCCATGATAGCATCCATGCGTAGTTGGGAGCCGTGAAGTCAGGCTCCTGAAGCAGCTCGGTGGAAGCCGTGCTGCTTTTCCGCTGAGATGGTGGGGTAGCTTCTGGGGTAGCTTCGGCAGGTCGCTTGCTGTGAACTGCTTGTTCCTCTAGTGCTTGTACCCTTGTGTGCAACTTTTGCAGTTCGGTCTGCTCCACTTTCCTCCTCCTCTCCCGGGTTTTGTAACCGCTTGCACTAGGAAACCCAGCCTTCCACGAAACGGAGCCTGGCGTGCCTCGTGTCTGTACAGGGTGCTCAGGATTCCCGAGGGCCTGTGTGAGCTCGTCGTTCTCTCTGTCGGGAACGAACGTCCCTTGCTGCGCTGCGGCAATATACTCAAGCTTCATGACGGGTAATTCCAGTTGCTGGTTCGTCCAAACGCACTTCCCTGCTTCAGGGTCCAATGTTCCCCCAACCCCGAAGAACCAAATCCTTGAACGGTCTGGCCAATGCAATGTCTTTGGTTTGACCCCTTTATCAAGCAGGTCATTCTCAGCCTTGTCCCACAATGGTCGGGCTTTGAGGTAGCCACCTGACCCCATGCGATGGTGAAGCTCCTTCTTTGCAGCATTTTTCTTGTTTGTCGCTGACATCTTCTTACTCTTCTCCGATGTCTTGTGGGCCACAAATGCGTCCCAATGATCTCTTATCTTCTCAAATCGACCGGTGAATTCTGGAGTCTTCCCTTTGTCGACAAACGTTGATTTCAACTCATTCTTCCACCTCCTGAATAGATCTTCCATCTTCTTAAGAGCATGAGCCTTGACCAATGGCTCTATAACTGGCTTCTTCGGATCCTCCTCTGGTGGTAGGGTGAAATTTGCCTTCAGCGTGATCCAAAGATCATCTTTTTGCCTATCATTGTCATAAGACACCTGAGGGTATTCATTCTTAGGCTTATACCATTAGGGGATGCTGATCCGGATCATGTCCCTAACAAGAACCCCGCACTGAGCATAAAATGCTTCCTTGGTCTGGACTGGTTCAATCGGTTGGCCATCGCCCACGATTGCTGTGATCGTGAACCTTTGGGCCTCATCTCGTTACCGAAGTTTCGCTCGATCCGAAGGGCTAGAAAAGAAGAAAGAAGAGAGTTAATATGTGTACATACCAAAACAATTAATGCATCAATTAGCTTGTCAGCACAGGCTTAATTAATATATATATACCTGGCCAAACTCCGTTCGGTCACCGGAGCCGTCATCACGGTCTCCTTTTTCCACCGGCATTCGGTCACCGGAGCCATCATGATCATGTCCTTCCTCCTCCATTGTTCGATCACCGGAGCCTGCTTCACCCTCTCCTTCCAGACCATGGGTCTCGTTGAGAAATGTTAAGACTACATCAGCTCCTTCGCGGATGATGTCCCCCAACAACTCTTCTTCTTCTAAGTCTCTTTGATGATCCATAGTTTCTGCAAATATTACAACATGGCAATTAATATACAAACATGACAGATGGATATATTAGTGGCAAACGTAGACCTAGCTAGCTAATCACAACAAGGAATCATATTAGTGGCCTCAACGCTTCTATGGTTTGGGGTGGCCTCGGCAGCGCTTCTAGGGTTTGGGGTGGCCTTGACGACAATGCTCTTTTAACTTGGTAAATTTTTTGTGGCCTCGGCAACGCTTCTAGGGTTTGGGCCGGACCGCCTCTCTCATGATTGTCCGACGTCCGGACCGACAAGGGATTTAACAAAATGGTGCCATTCTGGATGTGCAGAAAATGGTCCATATTTTTCCTGATCTCATCTACTGTCGGATGTGGGGTTCCGGCAAACCCTTAAGGTTCGAACACTGGGGTGCGCGCGAAGTATTTCCCTCCTACCGATCTACGCTCCAGCTCGCTAAGATCTTGCGGACGAACTCGACGAACTCGCAACACAGAAAGACGCGGGGGTTTATACTGGTTTGGGCAACCGATGTGGTGTAATACCCTACTCCAGTGTGGTGGTGGTGGATTGCCTTTCGGGCTGATGATGGACAGTACAAGGGAAGAATAGCCTCCTGGGGTTGAGGTGTTCTTGTGCGTATGAACTTGTGGTGTGAGGGTTCTATCTCTTGCCGATCCGATCAACCTGCCTCTACTGTGGTGGCTAGTCCTATTTATAGAGGCCCTGGTCCTCTTCCCAAATATCGAGCGGGAAGGGAGCCAACAACAGCAGGCAAATTTGAAGGGGAACAGCTAGTACAAGCTATCCTCACAAAAGCGGTCTTCGCCTGCGAAAAGCTCTGGGGTGACGCCGTCTTGGGCTCCACGATGACCTCCGCCTTGCCATCCTCCTGGTCTTGGTCTCGTTGCACCATTATGGCAACCTTTGGCTGATGCCTCAGTACTCTTCGCCTGCGCTGGCCTTCTTAGCATGAAAGAGGAAATGGGGACGTTGTGCGCACTGGCGCCTGCCTGGCACCCGCCTGGCACCGTTTGTCATGGCTCACGTCATGAGAGCCTCGTGAGGTTTGCCCCGCCTTGATATCTCCGCTCCTCATGAGCCTTCCTGGCTAGGCCACTCCAGAGGAGGTCTTGCCTCGTTCGCCTCGCGAGGCTTGGACCCTCGCGAGGGTCTTGGATGCCTTGTTGACGAAGATGGGCTGCATGGCCTGCTGCTTAGCCACGTTGTGGGCCGCAGGCAGGCAAGTCTGGGGACCCCCGTTCCCAGAACGCCGACAGTAGCCCCGGGCCCAAGGTGCGCTCGGGCTTGGCTTTGCGGTGAAGCCAATGGTCAAGTTCGGAGCACCGCAGGCCCCAAAAGCCTGCGGCCTCGGCCGACGCGTGGCGGTTGATTGGACGTGGGCGTCTCCGCTTCCCCACGCTGCCTCGGCAACTGCATGACTTGACAAGTCCCTGCGACATGCAAGGAAAACCATCATTACCTACGATCATGGGAGACGTCGGTTGGCCTTCTCTTGCTATAAATGGAGAGGGGACGGAGCCCCCGTTGCCCATCTCTTCCTCGCTTGCTCGCTCCTCTGCTCCATTGCTCGCAGCGCTGACAACAATGGCGCCCATCAGAAGGTTTTCCGCCAAAGAGAAAGGGAAAGCTCCCCGTGACAATCCGGGGCCACTTCTGCGGAAGAGGTCGATCCATCATCGTGACGAAGCGGCGATGCAAGTGGTGACGAGGCCTTGGTGCGAGCGGCCTCCACCGGGGTACCCGCTACCCTTGTATTCCCGAGCTGAGGGCTCGGGAGGTAGGAGCGACGAGCAACACCGCCCACGCCGCGTGCCGTTGCCCTTGGGGTCCACGCCGCTGACTCCTCGCGCGAGTTGGTGATGTGGGCGCCGATGCCACCAAGCTCCTGGATCCGCTTCCCGATGTTCTTCTCAGACGTGATGCCACCAAGGGGGCCGCTCGAGCTCTAGCTGCAGCATGCTGACTGCAGTGCTTCGACGACCAGAGTGGAGATCGAAGCGGTTCCCACCGGCAAGATCTTCATGACTCGCGGTTGTGGCGAGGTCACGCGGGTCTGCCGTGCGAGGGGAGCCCTCACGATCCAATTTGAGTACGAAGACGCCTCCACGCTCTCCTTCAAGGTTTACGACGCCGAGGGCCGCCGCCTGGAGTGCTGCCCTGGAGAGGAGCGCCGGGCTGTCGTGCGCTCCGATCGTGGCTGCTCCAACAACACCAGCAGTTATTGGGAGTCCGGCAGCTCTCCCGAGCTTTACGAGACTCCGGAGATGAGCGACGATAGCTACGTCCCCCCGAGCTCTCACCGCGCTCGGAGCAGGGTTGCGGCTTTCGGCCGCCGCCGCCGCTGATCTGGATGGGGTTGGCGCCGGCCTCCCATGGCCCACTGTTGATGATGGCATCCGCCACGGGAGGGTGTAGATAGGATTCCCCTTAGTATTAGCTTTTGTTTCCTACGAAGGATCATGAACCACCCCGTGGGGGCATGTAAGGGTCTGTAATGTCTTTGGTGCTTATCTTCCTTGTTATGAAAACTTGGTGAGTGCATGTCTCGTTAAAACTTGGCCCCTCCTTTCTTTCCTCGCGATGGCTTGTTGCTCTACGCTGACAGGCCCTGGTCCCCAGGCAGGCTACAGCCGTCGCTGTTATGCCAGGTCGCGTGTTGTGGTCAAGGCCAGGAGGTGTGCGGCCCGAGGTCAAGTAAGAGCCCCTGAGGCGCGATGCTCAGGAGGTCCCCCTTAGCGCTCAAGCAGCCATGGTAAGGCAAGAAAGGAAAAAGACTTGGCCGCAACGTGGCTGCGGCACGGCGTAAGTGACCATTAGGCTCAGATATTTAGCCGATCCTAGGGTGAAACTTATCTTGCTGACTTCGTGGCGATTCCTGATGTTGCGCTAGGGCTGCGCGCCAATTCATGCGGCATAGCTAGGTCGTCCCATTCAAGTTCCCCCCTCATGCTCTCCTTAGTGCTCTACGTCCTCAGGTCCCGGCCCTCGAGCGATCTCAGCCGCCGCTGGTATGCCAGGTCGCGATGCCGTGGTCAAGGCCAGGGGGTGAGGGATGGAGAGCCAGTAAGAGCACCTAAGTCACGATGCTCAGGAGCCCCCCTTTTAACACGCAAGCGAATCGCACGAGGGAAAAGGAGACTCGTGGTGCCGTCTGCTATCCTTCCCTTGGGACCCCTGTGAACAGGCACAAGAAGAAACACGGTTGACCGTTACAGCCGTTGGCCTGGTGCTGCTTGCTCTGGGTGAGGTGAAGGCACCGAGGGCCTAGTGAGGTGACGTGCACGGCGCGTGCCGCGAGGCAGAGCTCGACCACTCAGATTTGTCGGTCGTGGCAGGGACGGACCCATGCACCAGCGCCGTGCCTGTGTGAAGGTCCCGGGGAGGCGATGATCGAGTAGGCAACAGCCGTTGGCAGGTTAAGCATAAAGAGCAGATCGACTTGGATAAATGCAGGAAGATACATGCCACTGGGTCTGGCCCAAGCGGCTTGGGGATGATGCAGCCCGAGGGGCGCCCCCAGCAAGGTAAGCTAAAGACTTAAGCAAAAGGGATACTTACCACAGGGATGGACCCGTGTGGCCTGGGAATAATGCAGCCCGAGGGCGCTCCCAGCTTAAGCGAACTTGGAAGATGTCACCTGGTTCTGTAGCCGAAGTAGAGTTGGTGCAGCTGAAGCCACGCGTTGAAGGGACGGCTCCTCATGAGCCTTCGGGGCCCTGAGCCTCGGGAGGCTCCGGGGGTTCAGGAGGTTCCCTGAAGACCGTCTCCATCTCCTCTAGAACAGCGTGGAACCTGGCCTCCTGAGCCGCCAGGACTCGTCGCACGTTGCACCGATAGGCCGATGCCACGCTCGGCAAGCCGAGGGGCATGCGTACGTGGCTGTGTGGTGGGCCCTCGCAGCGGCCCACACGCGATGGCCGGAAACACTCCTGAGATGCGGCCCTGTTGAGCCCTGGGACATCGACGCGGACACGCAGCCCGACATCCTCGCCTGGATGGGGAGCTGCGCCTTGTGAGCGACTGTGGCCGCGCATGGCTCTTGCTTCTTGCAGTTCCTGGGTGGTCTTGGTGATGAACTCCTGGGTGGTGGGCACTCCTTGCCCTGTGCTCTCCTGAGGAAAGTGTGTCGTGAGGCACGCTTCCAAGCGGTGCCCAAGCGCCTCCCTCGTGAGGCCGGCAAGGTCTGAGGCTCTCCAGGAGAGAGCCCCCAAGTCCTGCCTGAGGAGGGCGCCAGGCGCGCTTTCCTATGCAGTGGAGGGAGATGCCCCTGGAGCGGGCGCTGATCCTGACGAGGCTCCTGCCGCGACGCCATCCTCCTAAGGCCCTGTGTGGCGCGGCAGCCTCTTCTTGGGGATAGTCTCCGGAGGGCCTTCACTTCTGCTGTCGGGGTCGTCGATTTCTACGGCTTGAAAGGCGTGCTCGAGGGAGCACACCGCATCCCTCTCTTCACATGGGACCGTGATGATTCCACCGCTTCCTTGCATCTTGAGAATGTTGTAGCCATGGTGAGTGACTGCCATGAACTTGGCCAGGGATGGATACCTGAGGATGGCATTGTACGGCAGGCGGATGTGCGCGACGTCGAAGTTGATGAGCTCGGTGCGGTAGTTCTTGCACTCCTCGAAGGTGACAGGCAGGCGGACTTTCCCTATCGGTGCGGTGGAACCATCAGTCACTCCTGAGAAAGGCTTGGTTGGCTGGAGCTGCTCATAGGGCACTTGGAGGTTGTCGAACGTGTCGACGGATAGGACGTTGAGCCCTGCGCCGCCATCAATGAGAGTCTTGGTGACTTGCACATTGCTGATGACTGGGGAGCACAACATAGGGAGTGCGCCAGCGGTGGCTGCGCACTTGAGCTGGTCTGCCGAGTTGAAGGTGATGGCGCATTGGGACCACCTAAGCGGCGCGTGGCCTCGAGCTTGGGGAGCACCGCGTTCACCTCGTGAGCGGACTGTTTGAAGATGCGCTGAGAGGCTGGGGCCTGAGCGCCGCCCAAGATGCAAGCAATCGCACGCGGCTCCTGGAAGCTCCCAGCCCCTTCGTCCTGGTGGTGGTCGTCGTTCCTTCTTGGTGGCGACAAGGGGGGAAGACCGGCGTTGCCCTGGGGGAGATCCTCATGAGGCGGGTCCCTCCAAGCGCCCTCGTGAAGTTGGTCCTGCCAGCGGTCCTCACGAGGCCGGTCGCGCCACTCCTCGCGCTGACCACGGTCGTCCCAGCGTCCGCGTCCACGGCTGTATCCCCGGTAGTTGCGCTCGGAGCGTCCTTCCTGTATGGCTCTGAGCTCTTGGCAGTCGCTGGTGTTGTGGGTCTTCAGGTTGTGGAAGGCGCAGAACAGTCGGCCGTTCTTGGACGTCTCAGGCTGATCTCTGCCTCGCTTGGTGTCGGGCTCCGCTGCGAGCACTACTGCCTCTTTGCGCTTCACGTCCTTGGCCTTGGCCTTCTTCTCCTCCACTCCTGCAGCTGGCAGCTCAAGGAGAGAGAGACGCCCCTCCTCACTTGGTCGCCAGGTTGAACAGCTCCTGAGATGTGCAAAGCTCCTCGTGGATAGCCAACTCTTCCTTCATCTTGACGTCATTGTCGGTGTACTAGAATAGGGGTACCCTAGTACCCCGAACTTGTGCACGGGCAGTTGCAGCACCCCCGCGGCAAGGCTTGCCGGGCGAACGCCAAGATCCTCCATGGCTCCCTTGGAGCCATTCAAGAACAAAGTATTTAAGCTCAGGAGACAAGGCCTCGGCAAGAGGAGCTTGCCGGGAAGGCCAACCAAGGCACTCCAAGGAACTTGCCGCGACGCGCCGCGCGCTCCGGCAAGGCAACAAGGCCCCGGCAAGAGGAGCTTGCCGGGAAGACCAACCAAGGTACCTCGAGGCCCGGTGAGCGACAAGCTTCCGGACCCGACAAGATAACAGCAGCGGCAAGGCGCTTGCCGCGGCAGGCGGCCACTCTGTGCCCACGCTCCAGCGCATCCACCAACGTGTCGCTCTGGGGGCCTCTCCAGGCGCGCGTGGCGGGAGGTTGTGCAGCCAGCGGTGCGCAGTGGCATGCGAAGCTGACAAGATCGCCATCGTGGCGAACGGTGGCGCCCCTAACGGTCCTTTTCTGCACTGTTTGGGCGACTCAGACGGGCATTTAATGCCCTTGTCCCCTGCCATCAGGGTTAGGTAGGGTGCACTGTACAAGTAACTGTACCAACCACCTCGCTTTTTACATTTGTACCCTTCTCTGCGTTGCCACCTGTCGGTGACCCCTTTAGCGTATAAAAGGAGGCCCATGCGCAACATAGAGGGGGTGGGAGAGGGTCGATTGGTTCGGAACCCAGAAGAACACTACTCTCTCTCTCTGGAGCAAGAACACAAGATAATCAAACAAGCAGCAGTAGGAGTGTTATCTCTCCGGAGAGCTTCGAAGCTGGGTAAACTGCTCGTGTGCTTCGCCTCGATCTGCTCTTCGTGCGATCTCCGCCCCCCGCCGAACCGAAAGGGGCCCGGTCCGCCGGCCCCATAGGTGTTCGTGGATCAGTTTCCCCGACATCTTTGGTGCGCCAGGTAGGGGGCGTCGAGATTGTGTGAACCTGATCCGGCGTTCACACGAGCTAGATCTTCATTCCCTTCATCAACATGCCACCGAAGAAGAAGACTTCGGCGGCAGCCGCTCCGTCCACGTCACTTCCACCACCATTGGAGCAAACGGGTGGTGGAATGGACGCCGGCGGAAGAATGGACGTCGACGAGGAAGCTTATGATGCTGCCAGGTCCAAGGACAAGGCTGCACAAACCTCGGCGACTGTACATGTTCCGCGCCACTCTCAGGAGGCGCAAGACCAACAGCGTCATGGCACTTGCAGTGCCATACGCATGATAGGACAAGACCAAGCTGGTGGATCTCGGGGCGCTCAAGACCAGCATGCACGCCAGCGTGCTGGCACGAGCGGGGCACGGTCGCCTGGACGGGATACCGCTCCTTCTAACATCTTTAGAAGTCCGAGCACGTCCCGCTCCTCGCGCCGTCCGCCACTGCCACCCACCACTCCAGCAGAAGCTTTGGCGCGAGCTCAACTGCTCCTAGATTACCCTCCGACGTCGGACAAGATCGAAGAATGGAGGGCCACCATTCAGAGTCTCATCGGCTACGCCAACGGCGACACTCCATGGCGGCCGAGTGCGTCGCCGCCGCGGCAGGGTTGCCGGGCGTGAGCCGGTGGCGACGAAATGGGTGGAGGTGCAACTACCATGCAATCACCACCCCGAAGGCCAAGATCGCCGACTCGCCGGATCCACCTCGACAGCGACTCCACCGCATCGTCGGATCCATGAGCTCGTCGCGATCAGCGCCAAGTTCTTCATGACCGACAACAAGAAGACACTCGAACTCGCATCGAGCGCCGAAGAGAAGCGCGACGTCAATCCGACAAGCGCGCTGGGCCCTCTGTTGACATGCATGCGCCAGGGGAACCAGGCGATCTGCCGTACGCGGTAGGTTGCCCTGCGTTCACTCGTGAGCTGCGGCAAGTCCAGTGGCCCAGCACAAAGAACTTCAAGCCAGACGTACCGGAGAAGTACGATGGCAAGACGCATCCGTCGGAGTTCCTCAGCATCTACACCATTGCGGTGCAGGCTGCCGGGGGACGGGATGACAAGATCCTTGCCAACTACTTCCCGCTGGTGCTCAAGCCCAACGTCAGATCCTGGCTCATGCACTTGTCGGACAACTCCATATCCTCTTGGGCTGATCTGTGCCATCAGTTTGTCGGCGCCTTCACAGGCGGACACAAGCCTCATGGCCAGGAGAGTGATCTTCATCTGCTCGCCCAGAAGGAAGGAGAGCCCCTGCGCAAGTACATTCAGAGATTCAGCAGTGTGCAGCACAACATCCCAGACATCCACCCTGCCGTGGTGATCAGCGCGTTCCATCAGAACATGCGAAACCGCAGGATGCGGGAGGAAATGGCGATGTGCAAGATCAGGGACGTCAGTGAGTTATATGCACTGGCCGACAAGTGTGCACGTGCTGAGGAAGGGAGGAGACTCCCCGGAGAGAATGTAGGAGCGGGAGGATCTGACAGTGAAGATGCTGCCCCGGCAAGGAAAAACCGGCGGCGGAACAACAGGAAGAGGAAAGGCAAAGAGATGCTAGTTGTTGAGCAGTCCGGCAACGGTGGTGGCGCCAAGAAAGCCAAAGCTGGTGACTCCAGCAAGGAGGTTGCCGCGGAGGTGGCGGTCGCCGACAAGCAGGACGGCACCAACAAGCAGTATTGCAAAATCCACCGCACCAAGGGCCATGATCTCCAGAGCTGCAGGAAAGTCGAGCAGCTTGTTGAGCAACAGAAAGCTGAATACGAGTGGCGCGACAAGGAGAAGGCCCAGGAAGGTGCTGGGGGATCCGACAAGAAACGTCCCGGCCGAGGAGGACGCCGCGGCAAGGACAAGCAGCGGCAAGGAGACAGACCTCCTCGCGGCCGTGACAAGGATGAAGATGACGACGACGATGAAGACATGGATGATGAGGAGACTGATGAGCAGGAGTTCCAGAAAGCCACAGAGGTCCTGTGCGTTGACGGTGGTGCTTCTCTGCATACCTCGCACCGTCAGCTCAAGCAGTGGGTGCGGGAAGTTAATGCAGCAGAACCACCCGTCAAGTCACGCAAGCCTCTGAAATGGTCCAGCACGCCTATCATCTTTGATATTGAGGACCACCCTGATCGCATAACTGCGGTCGGGTGCTTGCCGATGTTGGTTTCACCAACAATCCGCAACCTCAAGGTCACTAAGATGCTAGTTGACGGCGGGGCCGGCTTGAACCTGATCTCCTCCGCGGTGCTCCAGAAACTCCAGATCCCTGACAGCGAGCTCGAAGAGACCGGTACATTTCAAGGAATCAACCCGGGAAGGAGCAAGCCGAAGGGAAAGATCACGTTGCCGGTAACATTTGGCAGCAAGCTGAACTTCAGGACTGAGAGGGTCACGTTTGATGTTGCTGACTTTCCATTACCTTACAATGGAATCCTTGGCTGTTCGGCACTCGCCAAGTTCATGGCAGCCTCTCACTATGCGTACAACATACTGAAAATGCCAGGCCCGATAAGTGTCATCTCTGTCCCTGGCGACAAGAAGGATGCTCTTATCTGTGCCGACAAGATCTACCAGGAAGCAGCAGCCGCAGCAGAACGCAAGACACATGCCGCTGAAGCTCCCGGGGGGAAGAAGAAGACCAAGTCCGGCAAGAGCTCTGATGCCCACTCCGGCAAGCGCACCTCTTCGGAGTGCTGCGCTACCGTCGAGGACGCACCATCGAGCTCCACCGACAAGTGTAAGAAGGCAATGGCAGCTCCACCTGAGACCAAGAAGGTGTCCGCCAAGGAGGACAGCACTGGTGGTACCTTCACCATCAGCGCCACTCTTGACCCCAAATAGGAAAGCGCGCTCATTGCTTTCCTGCGAGCGAATGTCGACGTGTTTGCGTGGCAACCGTCTGATATCCCTGGTGTTCCCAGGAAAGTAATTGAGCACCACCTTGCCATCTGTCCTCATGCGCGGCCCGTCAAGCAGAAAGTCAGGAAACAGGCAGTGGAGCGCCAAGAATTCATCGCAGAAGAAATCAAGAAGTTGGAAGCAGCAGGCCTTGTCAGAGGAGTGCTCCATCCCACGTGGTTGGCCAATCCTGTTGTCGTGCGCAAGGCTAACGGGAAATGGAGGCTTTGTATTGACTTCACTGATGTTAATAAAGCTTGTCCCAAAGACCCATTTCCCTTGCCGCGCATTGACCAGATTGTTGACTCCACAGCCGGATGTGATTTGCTTTCATTTCTTGATGCATACTCAGGATACCATCAGATCTTCATGGCAGAATAGGATGAAGAGAAAACCGCATTTATCACCCCGTGTGGCACGTACTGCTTTATACGGATGCCTTTCGGTTTGAAGAATGCTGGTTCAACATTCGCAAGGGTAGTCCACCACGCTTTTGAGCCGCAGATGCACAGAAATGTGGAAGCCTACATGGATGACATAGTGGTCAAGAGCAAGTACAGGGTGACCCTGATTCAAGATTTAGACGAGACATTTGCAAATCTGCGCAAGATCAACCTCAAGCTTAACCCCGAGAAGTGCGTATTTGGAGTCCCTTCCGGCAAGCTTCTCGGGTTCTTCGTGTCTCAGCGGGGAATTGAAGCCAATCCCGACAAGATCAAGGCCATTGAGCAGATCGAAGCACCAAAGCGCGTCAAGGATGTACGAAGGCTTGCCAGTTGCGTGGCTGCTCTCAGCAGGTTTATCTCTAGATCTGCTGAGCGTGCCTTGCCATTTTTCAAAATTTTGAAAAAGGCAGGTCCAATAAAATGGACTCCGGAGGCGGAGGCTGCGCTGCAGGACTTGAAGAGATACCTGTCCTCCACTCCAACACTTGTCGCACCTAAGCCGCAAGAGAAGTTGCTACTGTATATAGCAGCAACCAATCAAGTGGTTAGTGCTGCGTTAGTGGTGGAGAGGGAGGCAGATGATGAGCCAGCAACCACGGCAGATGCATCCAGCGACAAGCAGGGAGCTTCGCCGACAAGCTCTGGTCATGACAGAGATGGATCTGCGCAGGAGCATGATAAGATGCAGAAGAGAATAGTGCAGCGTCCAGTTTACTTTGTCAGTTCCCTCCTACAGGGGGCTAGATCAAGGTACTCTGGTGTGCAGAAGTTGCTTTTCGGCCTCCTCATGGCCTCGAGAAAGCTGCGCCATTACTTACAAGCACATGAGATCACAGTCGTCACTCGCTTTCCGCTGAAGAGGATACTGCAAAATCCAAAAGCGACAGGTAGGATTGTCGAGTGGGCGCTGGAATTGTCAAGCTTTGGCCTCAAGTTTGAGAGCACTTCAACTATCCAAAGCAGAGCATTGGCAGAGTTCATAGCAGAATGGACTCCAACACCAGATGAAGAAATTCTAGAGACGAGCATCCCCGTCAAAGAGGCAAGAAAAGAGTGGCTGATGTACTTTGATGGTGCCTTCTCGCTGCAAGGCACCGGTGCGGGCGTGCTACTTGTCGCGCCCACCGGAGAGAACCTCAAGTACGTAGTCCAGATGCACTTTCCCAAGGAGCAAGCAACCAACAATACTGCAGAGTATGAAGGATTGCTTGCCGATCTCAGAATCGCAGCAGACCTTGGGATCAAGAAGCTCATTGTCAGGGGTGACTCACAGCTTGTCGTCCGCCAAGTGAACAAGAACTACCAGAGTCCATTGATGGAAGCATATGTTGATGAAGTGAGGAAGCTAGAAGAGCACTTTGACGGCCTACAGATGGAGCATATCCCAAGAGCTCAGAATGACATTGCTGATGGCATGTCAAAGTGCGCCGCACTAAAGTTACCTGTGGAACCAGGGATCTTTGTGCTCAAGTTGACTCAACCATCTGTAACACCATCAACTGGACAAAGCAAGAAGAGGAAGTTGGTTTCTGGTGACTACTTTCCTGCAGAGCTCCCCGAAGCCGCCGCCAAGAAAGTCCCCAAGATCAACACCAAGGATGCTAAGGGGCAGTCTGCTCCGGCAAGCCTTATGGTTTGTTCCGTTGAAGCAGACGCTCCCGACAAGTTTTGCTCTGGCAAGCTTGCCGGGGAACATCAAGCTCCGGCAGGGCCGCAAGTCCTTGCCGTAGAAGCGGATGTTCCCGCAGCAGCAGATGTGCCTTTAGTCCTTGTTGTCGAGCCACAAGCTCCAGCATGGGCACAGCAGATTGTCCATTTCCTTCAGACAGGAGAACTTCCCAAAGAGCAAGAAGAAGCGGAAAAAGTAGCCCGGCAGTCAAGTATGTACCAGTTTGTCGATAGCATACTGTACAGAAGAAGACTCAACGGTGTGAAATTGAAGTGTATTTGCCGAGAAGATGGACAAAAGCTGTTGGCAGAGATACATAGAGGCATATGTGTCCACCACATTGGCGCAAGAGCACTTGCCGGCAAAGCTTTCCGGCAAGGTGTCTTTTGGCCGACAGCCCTCCAGGATGCAACTGCACAAGTAACCAAGTGTGAAGCGTGCTAGTTCCACTCCAAACAGATACACCAGCCAGCTCAAGCTCTCCAGACGATCCCTTTATCCTGGCCATTTTCGGTCTGGGGGCTCGATATCCTCGGCCCTTTCCCCCGAGCTGTCGGGGGCTTTGAGTACTTGTACATCGCAATCGACAAGTTCACAAAATGGCCGGAAGTGCAGCCAGTGAGGAAGGTGACAGCACAGTCAGCAGTCAAGTTCTTCAGGTCAATTGTTTGCCGTTTCGGGATCCCTAACAGGATCATCACCGACAACGGCACGCAATTCACGAGTCGCACCTTCATGCAGTACGTCCAAGACCTTGGCGCCAAGGTCTGCTTCGCTTCTGTTGCTCATCCGAGAAGCAACGGTCAAGCAGAGAGGGCAAATGCTGAAGTGCTGCGCAGGCTCAAGACCAGAACTTTCGACAGGCTGCGCAAGTGCGGAAGAAACTGGATCGAGGAGCTGCCGGTGGTTCTTTGGTCGATCAGAACGACGCCAAATCGAGCCACTGGCCAGACGCCTTTCGCTCTAGTCTATGGAGCGGAGGCATTTCTCCCCACGGAACTCGTATACGGATCGCCTCGAGTGCTCGCTTATGATGAGCTTGAGCCAGAACAGCTGCGACAAGACGACGCACTGCTCCTCGAGGAAGATCGTCTTCAGGCTGCTGTACGAGCTGCTCGATACCAGCAAGCTTTACGCCGCTACCATAGCCGCAAAGTTAAGGCCAGAAGCTTTGAGGAAGACGACCTTGTTCTTCGGCGCGTTCAGTCCGCCAAGAATTCCAACAAGTTGACGCCGAAGTGGGAAGGCCCTTATCGGGTGAAACGAGTCACTAGGCCCGGCGCTGTCCGCCTTGAGACCGAAGATGGCATTCCAGTGAGCAACTCCTGGAACATAGAACATCTTCGTAAGTTTTTCCCGTAGGGCACGGTTGCCGGAACCCGTTCCGGCAGCCACCTTTTGTACAAGTCTTGCCGCTATTGCTTGTAATCCTTTGTACAAAGCCGGGCGCAGATCCCGTGCATAAGTAAAACCCCATGTGCTCCGCACAACTTGTCCATTTCATGCATTATTTTCTTTCTTGCATGCGTTATCTGACATTTTGTGCAGCACCTACATCCGGTAAGCAATAACGAGCCGAAGGGCTCCATATCATTATTTTCTCTTCTATCTTTTTTTTCAACAAAGGAAAAGAAGGTTCCCTCGCACACAAGTTTGCCGGGGGGAAGGAGAAGATTGTGGTATGGACCAGGCATCGTTCAAGCAAAGTTTTGCCTTGCCGGGAAGCAAACGACAGAAAAGCTAAGTTGCCAAAGTTTGAGCAATCAGTTTTTAAATTTTTGAGTTATCTTCCTCGAACGACCCTGCTTTGTATGGAAAACCTGTGCGTGGAGGAACCAACTCGTGGCTAGTTGCGCCCTTACTTTGTTTCGAGTCCGCTCAACAACTTAAGTGTGCTGCATCTAGTCGCGACAAGGTTTCTTGTCGGAAGCAGCGCCGCCAGCAGGCTGCTGACGTTCCGCACTCAGCGCTCGCGGCTCGGGTGCCTGCGCCGACAAGTTCCCTAGAAGCGTAGGGTAAAAACATACAAAGGAAGGAATCTAGTAGAGGAAATAACATAGCAATTGATAACAGAAATAAATTTATATTACAAGATAACTTGTCGCAGCTCTAACAGACTGTTTTCATAACATGATTAGCAGCGACAAGGGAAAAGAAGAAATGGGCGGCCTAGTCTACGCGATCGCCCTCAACCCTCTTGATCTCGCTCACCTTGTCCACAATGGGTGCGACAAGGGCCTTGAGTGCGTCCTGATCGGTGTCTGGCGGCAAGGACTTGAGGACGTTGGTGAAGCTGAGGCCTGGATTGCGGAAGGCCACCTTCATCAGCACCTTCTGGAGAACCCCGGTGCAGATTTTGCGCGACTCGTTGGCCAGCTGCTTTGGGATCATCTCCCGGAGCCGCTGGAGTGCCGTCGCCACGCCCTTGAAGAACAGGCTGAGCTTGGCGCTGGGTTGGAGATTCTCGTCGGAGGGATACCCAAAGTCCTCCATCCCCAGCTGCGCCAGCTCCTCGTCGATGACTGCGGCAATATTCACCAGACCCTCGGTCCAGTGCTCCACAGTATCTCTGAATGAGTTCTGGGTAACTGCGATGCTCTCCAGCAGCGCCTTGTCAGCCTTGACCTTCTCCGACAAGGTCTTCTCCCGCTCTTTGGCGTCGCCCAGCGTCTGCGTCAGCGTGGCCAGCTTCAACTCCAGGTCTGCATTGGAATCCTTGGCGGCGCTGAGCTCCTTGCCCCTCTCAGTGAGAAGACCTTGCAGCTCACCGTGGGTGGCAGCATCCTTCTCACGCTCACGCTTGAGCGCGGCAAGCTCCTCGCCGCTCTTCCCGATGTTGGCCTCCAGCTGCGCTACCTTCTCCTCCAGCTCTTTCTTGGCGGCCTCTGCGGTTGCGGCAGCGTCCTTTGCTTCCCTGAGCGCCCCGCCAAGTGCTTGATCGCGCTCGGCGAGCTCCTCCTCGTAGCTGTTGAGGTTGACCTTCCGCTGCACCAATTCGCCTTCTCGCGCGGACTGCTTCTCGGCGGCCAGCCTTTGTTCCTCCTCAGCTTCGGCCTTCTCGAGAAGGAAGGTCGTGTGCTCCTCGGCGAGTCGCTCCCGCTCCTGTGCCAGGGACCGGAGAGCTTCTTGATTGTGGCCCCGTAGCTCCTCCGCGCGCTTCTCCATATCAACTCCCGCCTTCGCGACAAGCGCTTCCCGGGAAGCCAGCTTGGCTTGCCGTGCGCGGTAGAGTGACAGCAGCTTCTGCAGCAGCTGCTCCTCCTTAGGCTCGCCACTGCTGCTGTTGGGCGCGTCGACCAACGACAGTCCAGCGGAGGCGAGCACCTCCACATCGAAAGTTTCCCCCTCGACCGGCGCCCTGGAGCTCGACGCCAGGGTAGCTTGATGAAGATATCCTCGCCGGCCTTCAAGTAGGCGCCGGGCTGGGGCTCCTCGGAGCCCGGCTCCGTAGCAGGGGCAAAGGGATCGGCGGTCGGTGCAGCGCCTGGCGCTCCTGCGGCCTCAGGGTCGTCAGTGCGATCGCCCGACCCCTCGCCGGCTTCTGCGGCGGCAGCCTTGGCGGCCTCCTCGCCGGCGGTCTCATCAGCACCGGCCCCTTCTTCGTTGGCGGCGGCGTCGTTAGTGCTGCCATGCGCGCCTTCCTCGCTGGCGCCCTCTGTCTCCATTGGCTCAGCAGCAGATGGGTCTGAAGAGCGAAGAAGGGAGAAAAATCAATCAAAAATCCAAGAGAAGAAAATCAGAAGAAGAAGAACCCAAGGGTAAGTTTTTGGACAAGTGAATTACCTGTGCCAAGATCTACAGTTGCGGTCTTGGCCGCTGCAGGATCGACGGTACTGCCCCTTGCCGAAGAGTTCTCCCTTGCCGGAGAGCGCTCCCTTGCCGGGGACTCCTCCCTTGGCGGCGTAGTCGAAGCAGATGGCACTTCGGGACCAGCTTCCAGGCGCTCCTGATATGGCTGCTCTGCTCCTACACAAATCAACAAGCAAGATATCAACAAAGAAAAAAGCACTCATGCGAGCCTGACAGCAGAAAGCTAACTATGAACTTACGCTGGGGGCTGCGCTGGGGGCTGCTTTGAGGAGTGGTTGCCGGGTCCGTCAAGGTGGTCTCGGACCCACCCCCTGCTGACACGGTGGGGTCATCTTCGATGACAATCACCGCGGCCTTGGCCCTCTTCGCCGCTCTCTGGGCCAGCGTCCTGAAAAGGAAGGAGTTCAGATTGAAGCAAGTCAGATACAAGATAAAAACAGCAAGATTGAAGAACTACAAGAGCACCAAAGAAACTTACTCTTCTTCCTCCTCGTCGGAGCTGAGCGCGGAAAGATCGAAGTCCGGCTCCCCTCCGGTGCGGCGAGGCAGAGGAGTAGGATCCCTTGCCCGCTTGGCGGGGGCGGTGGCGGTGGCTCGGGAAGATCCCGCTCCAGTTGCCGCTGCTGCGTGAGGCGCTCCCGCGGCAACATTGCTTGCCGCGGTAGAGCGTGTCGCACGGCTCGGCGGCTGTTGACCCGGCTGCCGCCCCGCTACGTCCGCGGCCCTGCGAAGACACCTTCTTAGCGGGGCCAGGGGCTCCGCCTGCGGCAAGCTTTCTGAAGGCTCGGGTTCTTCCTCGCCGGTCTCGCTCGGCTTAGCTTCAGATTCGGCAGGCTCTTCCTCGCCAATGAACTCCGCGCGCTCGGCGAGGTTTGCCGCCTCTACCGCCTCCGCCTCCTCCACAGTGAACCCGAACGCGCCCGCGGCAGCTGCGGCCGCAACCTCTTCCGCCCTAGTGGCGATGCGCTGCAGCTCCTCGTCGGTGGTGTCACGGGTGAGGCTCTTCTGCTCGTCAGCGCGGACCGGCACTTCTTCCAAGCTGTCGAAGAACGCTTGCACGACGTCATCCGCAGGCTCTTGCCAAGTTGGAACGATTCCGTGTGAATCGCACAACGGCATCATGGCGCGGATCCAGTCAAGCGAAGAATTATTGCACAATGGAACAACGCCCCTCGCCAGCGTGAATGGGTGCTGGGGATCGCGTTTGAACAACTCCAGGAGCATTACATCCAGCTCCATGATGGTGAAGTTATAGTTGAGGCCCGGCCGCAGCCTCATGATGTCCGCCGAGTTCTTGAATTCCCAGGCGGGCCTCCCCCTCTCCTGCAGGGGGGCGATGCGGCGGCGGAGGAAATCTGCGCCTACAGCGCCTACAGTGAGCCCGGCAAGCCTGAGGCGAAGGATCCTAGTAATGGCAATCTTCAGCCTCTCGTCTTCCGGGGCCACGTTGCTCCAGTCATTGCCGTGCACTATTGGAGCTTGGCGCACGGCGGTGAAGGGCTACGGATTCTCCTCGACGATCCAGCACCACTCCGCTCTCCACTCCTCCCACTTGCTGCGGAGCTCACCCTCCAAGTACGCCTCCTTCTTGCCGACTCTCGAGATCCAGGCGATCCCTCCGGCAAGCGGCTCTCCTCTCTCTACCCGAGGTATGAAGAAGTGGCGGAAAAGGGCAACATTGGGGTGGACTCCGACAAAGTTTTCGCACAAATGTGCGAAAACTGCCATGGTCAGAACAGCGTTGGGGGTGAAATCAAGGAGGCGGAAGCCGTAGGTGTTCATGATATCGCAGAAGAACTCCGAGAAGGGCGGGCAGAGCCCGCAATAGAAGAACAGCGTGAAGAATGGGTACCCATTTGGAGCCAGTTCCGAAGCAGCGGCCGGGAGTACCCTCGTGCGCGGATGCGCACGCGTCTCCGTCGCCCAAAAGAGGTAGAAGTACTCCCTCAGCTCCTTCGCGCCGAGCTGGGGGGAGAAGATCGCCCGCTCCTTCTGCAGCGCCACGAGCCGCTGCGCCTCGGCCGACTTCACGCCCTTTCCCTTGTCGGCTTTCGGAGCCATGGCGGAGGTGGTAGGGGAGGTTGACGGCGTTGGTGATGCTGGTGGAAATGGGGGGCGGAGCGTTGCTCTCTCGGCTTCGAGAAGAAGGGGGGAGCGGCGGAGGTTCGTGAAGATGGAGTAGTAGCAACCAGCAAGGGGGAACGAACTGCCCCTGTTTCCTCTGCTTATAAAGAGGGACGGGGCGGACGTTTCGCCCTTCCGAATAAAGAACCACCCACGATCTCTCCCACGACGCCGCATTCAACGCGTGCCGTTAGGGGAGAGCGCGGTGGATACGGAGCGAGATTCGGCGTGGCCCAGTCCGCGTGTGCCCGTGCCCTGTCTTGGGCCTAGCCCAACAGCGCTCGGCACCGTGTCTGGCCCAGGCCCGGGGGCTCCTGTCGGTGTACTAGAATAGGGGTACCATAGTACCCCGAACTTGTGCACGGGCAGTTGCAGCACCCCCGCGGCAAGGCTTGCCGGGCGAACGCCAAGATCCTCCATGGCTCCCTTGGAGCCATTCAAGAACAAAGTATTTAAGCTCAGGAGACAAGGCCCCGGCAAGAGGAGCTTGCCGGGAAGGCCAACCAAGGCACTCCAAGGAACTTGCCGCGACGCGCCGCGCGCTCCGGCAAGGCAACAAGGCCCCGGCAAGAGGAGCTTGCCGGGAAGACCAACCAAGGTACCTCGAGGCCCGGTGAGCGACAAGCTTCCGGACCCGACAAGATAACAGCAGCGGCAAGGCGCTTGCCGCGGCAGGAGGCCACTCTGTGCCCACGCTCCAGCGCATCCACCAACGTGTCGCTCTGGGGGCCTCTCCAGGCGCGCGTGGCGGGAGGTTGTGCAGCCAGCGGTGCACGGTGGCATGCGAAGCTGACAAGATCGCCATCGTGGCGAACGGTGGCGCCCCTAACGGTCCTTTTCTGCACTGTTTGGGCGACTCAGACGGGCATTTAATGCCCTTGTCCCCTGCTGTCAGGGTTAGGTAGGGTGCACTGTACAAGTAACTGTACCAACCACCTCACTTTTTACATTTGTACCCTTCTCTGCGTTGCCACCTGTCGGTGACCCCTTTAGCGTATAAAAGGAGGCCCATGCGCAACGTAGAGGGGGTGGGAGAGGGTCGACTGGTTCGGAACCCAGAAGAACACTACGCTCTCTCTCTGGAGCAAGAACACAAGATAATCAAACAAGCAGCAGTAGGAGTGTTATCTCTCCGGAGAGCTCCGAAGCTGGGTAAACTGCTCGTGTGCTTCGCCTCGATCTGCTCTTCGTGCGATCTCCGCCCCCGCCGAACCGAAAGGGGCCCGGTCCGCCGGCCCCATAGGTGTTCGTGGATCAGTTTCCCCGACAGTCATGGATGCCGTCTGAGAACGCGGAGATGATGGCTTCGTCCGTGACCTTGGGGATCTTGAGGCGGGTGTTGTTGAAGCGCTGGATGTACTTCCGGAGGGTTTCTCCTGGCTGTTGCTTGATGCGGCGTAGATTGCCCGCGGCCAGTCGGCGGTCGCGAGTGCCCTGGAAGTTGGCGAGAAAGCGGTCGCGCATCTAATCCCAGGAGGAGATCGAGCCATGCTGCAGGTTCAGGAGCCAGGAGCGGGCCCCATCCTTGAGAGCCAAGGGAAACCAGTTTGCCATGACTTTTTCGTCGCTGTTGGCCGCTTCGATGCTCAGCTCATAGAGCTGCAGGAACTCCGCGGGGTCGGCGGCGTCATCGTAGCGAGGAGGCAGGTCTGGCTTGAACTTGCCTGGCCAGGCAATGCTACGCAGTTCGGGGGTGAAGGCGCGGCAGCCGGCCATGGTCGCCGGGGCCCGCTTCTGAGGCGGAGCTTGATCTTAGCGGGGTCCACGCTGCGCCACCGTAGGCGGCACACGGTCTTGACGAGGTGGCACGGGGAGCACCGGTGCAGCTTCTCGTGGCCGCGGGATTTCTTGGCAGCTTCTTTCTTCACGTGCTGGCGCCGGGCGCGGTGGATCACGCCGCGGAGGCGCGCGCCTTGGTGCCAAGGCACCATCTTGGGGTTGAGGCGGTGGAGGCATGCCATGGGCCCTGTCGCACGCGTCTGGTTGAGGGGAAGGCAGAGAGTGGGACGGCGCCGGAGATCCCCCTGTGGCGCGGACGAGCTCGGCGACGTGGTCGAGCCACTCCTCATAGAGGTCGTCGACGGGGCGGTAACGCAGGAGCTCGTTCGCCGTGATGAGCGCGGCTCGTGCCTCCATGGGAGCGCGGTGCGCGTGAGACGAAGAGCCAGCAGGGGTGAGTGACGGAGTAGCGGTGCGGCCGTCCTGCCACACCGAAGAATGCAGCAAGGACGCCTGCTGCTCGTTCCCCGCCAGGCCGGTGGCAGCGTTGGCGGCGGGAGACAGAGAGCGACGAGGTGGCCCGCCTACAGAGGCCGTCTGAGCAACGCAGGTGGAGAGGGTAGCCCGACGCTCAGCTCGAGCACGGCGAGCATCCGCCATGGAAGCAACGGAGTGATGGAGCAACGAACCAACGGAAGGGGAAACTACGGCGCACCCCTACCTAGCACGCCAAATGTCGGATGTGGGGTTCCGGCAAACCCTTAAGGTTCGAACACTGGGGTGGGCGTGAAGTCTTTCCCTCCTACCGATCTACGCTCTAGCTCACTAAGATCTTGCGGACGAACTCGACTTACTCGCAACACAGAAAGACACGGGGTTTATACTGGTTCGGGCCACCGATGTGGTGTAATACCCTACTCCAGTGTGGTGGTGGTGGATTGCCTCTCGGGCTGATGATGAACAGTACAAGGGAAGAACGGCCTCCTGAGGTTGAGGTGTTCTTGTGCGTATGAACTTGTGGCGTGAGGGTTCTATCTCTTGACGATCCGATCAACCTGCCTCTACTTTGGTGGCTAGTCCTATTTATAGAGGCCCTGGTCCTCTTCCCAAATATCGAGCGGGAAGGGAGCCAACAATGGCGGGCAAATTTGAAGGGGAACAGCTAGTACAAGCTATCCTGACAGAAGCGGTCTTCGCCTGCGAAAAGCTCTGGGGTGACGTCGTCTTGGGCTCCACGATGACCTCCGCCTTGCCGTCCTCCTGGTCTTGGTCTCGTTGCACCAATATGGCAACCTTTGCCTGATGCCTCGGTACTCTTCCCTGCGCTGGCCTTCTTAGCACCAAAGAGGAAATGGGGACACTGTGCGCACTAGCGCCCGCCTGGCACCCACCTGGCACCGTTCGTCATGGCTCATGTCACGAGAGCCTCATGAGGTTTGCCCCGCCTTGATATCTCCGCTCCTCGTGAGCCTGCCTGGCTAGGCCACTCCAGAGGAGGTCTTGCGTTATCCTCCTCGCGAGGCTTGGACCCTCGCAAGGGTCTTGGATGCCTTGTTAACGAAGATGGGCCGCACGGCCTGCTGCTTAGCCACACTGTGGGCCGCAGGCAGGCAAGTCTGGGGACCCCCATTCCCAGAACGCCGACATCTAGCCTTCTATATGTCATGTTGTCTAGTGTCAAAGAATTCAAGAAAACCATGACTTCATCATTAGCCGGAAATGACAGCCGCATAATGGTACGAAGCTCTTCAAAGTTGTTTTGGAATGGAGTTCCCGATAAAATAATTTGCTTTTTGGTATAAAGTTCAGCAAGAGCCTTTCGAATATCTCTATTTGGAAGGCCTTTACTGAAATTCATACCAAAAGGAGAATTATTCTATCAGGAACACCGTTCCAAAACAACTTTGAAGAGCTTCGTAGCATCATACGCCTGTTACTTCCAGTTAATGATGAAGCCATGGATTTCTTCAATACTTTGGCAGACAACGTGACATATAGAAGAATATATATATATATATATATATGAGATCAGGAAAAATTGAATCAACTTGTGCACACCCATAATGGGGGCATTCTTGATAAATCTGGACCCTCGGCCCCTCAACTTTGACTGGGAGTACATCAAGGAAAATGAAGGACACTATCCTGGAGTCTATGATAGTTTCAAGGCATGTGGAGTTGAGAAGTTTGTGGCTCAGAAGCTCACAAAGTGGAATGATGAGCTTATTATGCAGTTCTACTCCACAACTCATTTCTACCTGGATGGAAAAATTGTCTGGTTGTCTGAAGGTACTAGGTACCAGTCAACAATTGAAGAATGGGCTCAATTGATCAATGCCCCAGAAGAACAAGAAGATGACTTGGATGTTTATGCCAAGAAGAAGAAGGATCACAACTCCATGGCTAGCATGTACAAGGAGATTCCTGATGCAGATCTTGAGACTCACCAATTTGGTTCTGTGAAACACTTGCTGTCAGGCCTGCCTACAATCAACTGGATCCTCAGGCACACTCTATTGCCAAAGTCAGGAGATCACAGAATGATCGGAGGATATTCCATCAACTTGCTGCACATATTTGATGTCCCACAAAAGTTCAAAGTCATGAGCCTAATTGTGGAAACCATAAAGAGAACAGCTGCAGATCAGAAGAGAAGTTGTGGGTATGCCCCACAGATCTAGGAGCTAATCAACTCCAAGATGGGCACTGGCACATATCTCTTGGACAAGGAACATATGCCCATCTACCCAGACTTTGAGGACAACACTATGGTCATGGATGAAAATGAAACATCTTCTGTGCAAGCAGAAGCAAAGAGGGAGAAGGCAAGGACTAAAAAGGCTGCAAAGATGCCAACCATGGATGAGGCATCTCAGTATCTTCTGAAGAGCAAGCAAGATCAGCTTGGCTACTTGATTGCCTCCACTCTGAGGATTGAGAAGGGATTGGCCACCCTGACTCAAAACCAGGAGAGCTTGGAGAGGATCATGGAGCAGAAGTTCTATGGTTTAGATGTGAAGGTCACTGAGATACAGTCAGTTGTTGAGCAACTTCAGGATGAAGTGCAGGAGAAGAAGGGCAAGACTACCACTGATACTTTTGCTAGAGTGCCCAGAGGACAGAGGTCTGCTGCAATGCCTGTTACAGACACCAGAGCAACTTCATCTGCACCAGCTACAACTTCAGTGCCACCAGCTCCAGCAACCACTCCACCAACTCCAGCTACTTCAACTGATGCCTTCGTCCTTGGAGTTTTATCTACACCACCACCTGAAGACCAAGCCTGAGAGTCGATCTAGCACTATGCATTTTTATGAACTTTTTGGTAACTTGTTGCCAAAGGGGGAGAAAATGTATAGATCATAGGCTTCGAGAGAGAGTGTTTCCCTTTGTTATCTCTCTTGTTTTTGGTGGTTGAACTTTGTTATTTGCTTGTTTGAGATACTATATGCTTTTGTGTGATACTTGGATGATCATGTGTTTGATCATATGCTACCTTAATGCTTGTTGGATGACATTATCCTTTTATATTCCCATATGATCATTCACTTTGCTTGGTGATGAGTGCATGTATTTAATTATTATCATTTTGAGCACTCCACCAAGATGTATGTGACATGGAAGAGTAACCCATGATCCTAACTCACTGTGCATTTGTAGTCCAAAGCAAATCTTAAACTATGCACAAATTTAGGGGGAACTCTTGCTTTTCGCATACTTCTCAAAGCGACAATGTCTTTCACTCTCATTATCATTTGTCGAAGCTTTGATCTATATGTTGTCATCAATTACCAAAAAGGGGGAGATTGAAAGTGCAACTATCCCTAGGTGGTTTTGGTAATTCCTAACAACATATAGCTCATTGAGCTAATGCTATTTCAAGATTAATTTTTCAGGAAAGCTCAATGATTGGCATGGCATGGGTGAGAAAAGTGGACCCCTCAAAATGCTAAGGACAAAAGGATTGGCTCAAGCTCAAAGCTCAAGACTCTACATTTTCTATTTTAGTGATCCAAGATCACATTGAGTCTATAGGAAAAGTCAATACTATCAAGGAGGGATGAGGTGTTGCTTAATGAGGCTCTTGCTCAAAGTGCTTAGTGATATGCTCCAAAGCCCTCAACTACTTTCTCACATCCACATATGACCTAAACCAAAAGTCAAACTCGGCCCCACCGATTCTTTCTATCTGGCGTCACCGACTTCAGATGTCATAGCCACTGCCACAAACCCTAGGCAAATCGGTCTCACCGATAGGGATCTCAGTCTCACCGAGATGGGATTGTAATCTCTCTGTTTCCCTTCGTAACATTTCGGTCTCACCGAGATGAGCGATCGGTCCCACCGAGATTGCAATGTAAACTCTCTGTTTCCCTTTTGTAACATTTCGGTCTCACCGAAATGAGCGAATCGGTCCCACCGAGTTTACCTGGCCAACTCTCTGGTTAGCTTATTACCAAAATCAGTCTCACCGAGTTTGTGTAATCAGTCTCACCAAGATTACATTATGCCCTAACCCTAACCATATTGGTCCTACCGAGTTGCATGTCGGTCCCACCGAAAATCCTAACGGTCACTAGATTTGTTGAATCGGTCCGACCAAGTTTATCAATTCGGTCCCACGAGTTTGGCAAGTTGTGTGTAATAGTTAGATTTTGTGTGGAGGCTATAAATACCCCTCCACCTCCTCTTCATTCATGGAGAGAGCCATCAGAATGAACCTACACTTCCAACTTGCATTTTCTGAGAGAGAACCACCTACACTTGTGTTGAGGCCAAGATATTCCATTCCTACCATATGAATCCTGATCTCTAGCCTTCCCCAAGTTGCTTTCCACTCAAATCTTCTTTCCACCAAATCCATATCCTGTGAGAGAGAGTTGAGTGTTGGGGAGACTATCATTTGAAGCACAAGAGCAAGGAGTTCATCATCAACACACCATTTGTTACTTCTTGGAGAGTGACGTCTCCTAGATTGGCGAGGTGTCACTTGGGAGCCTCCGACAAGATTGTGGAGTTGAACCAAGGAGTTTGTAAGGGTAAGGAGATTGCCTACTTCATGAAGATCTACCGCTAGTGAGGCAAGTCCTTCGTGGGTGACGGCCATGGTGGGATAGACAAGGTTGCTTCTTCATGGACCCTTCGTGGGTGGAGCCCTCCGTGGACTCGCGCAACCGTTACCCTTCGTGGGTTGAAGTCTCCATCGACGTGGATGTACGATAGCACCACCTATCGGAACCATGAAAAAAACATCCGTGTCTCCTATTGCGTTTGAATCCTCCAAACACTTCCCTTTACATTCTTGCAAGTTGCATGCTTTACTTTCCGCTGCTCATATACTCTTTTGATGCTTGCTTGAATTGTGTTAAGATTGCTTGAATTGTCCAAAGTTGCTAACATCTGCCAAGAACTAAAATTGGGAAAAGGTTGGGTTTTTATTTGGTCAAGTAGTCTAATCACCCCCCCCCCCTCTAGACATACTTTCGATCCTACAAGTGGTATCAGAGCCAGGTTTCCATTTGCTTTGATTTTCATAGCTTTTGGTAGTCATAGCCTTGGTTTCACAACCTAGGAGAGTATGGCGTCTAGCGAGGGAAATTACCACTGTAGAGGTCCTTACTTTGATGGTACAAATTTTGCTAGTTGGAAGCATAAGATGAAAATGCATATTCTTGGACATAACCCCGTTGTCGGTGTCAAAACTGGCGGATCTCGGGTAGGGGGTCCCGAACTGTGCGTCTAAGGCGGATGGTAATTGGAGGCGGGGGACACAATGTTTACCCAAGTTCGGGCCCTCTCGATGGAGGTAATACCCTACTTCCTGCTTGATTGATCTTGATGATATGAGTATTACAAGAGTTGATCTACCACGAGATCGTAGAGGCTAAACCCTAGAAGCTAGCCTATGGTATGATTGTTGTTGTCCTACGGACTAAACCCTCCGGTTTATATAGACACCGGAGGGGGCTAGGGTTACACCGAGTCGGTTACAATGGGAGGAGATCTACATATCTGTATTGCCAAGCTTGCCTTCCACGCCAAGGAGAGTCCCATCCGAACACGGGACGAAGTCTTCAATCTTGTATCTTCACAGTCCAACAGTCCGGCCAAAGGATATAGTCCGGCTGTCCGGATACCCCCTAATCCAGGACTCCCTCAGTAGCCCTTGAACCAGGCTTCAATGACGATGAGTCCGGCGCGCAGATCGTCTTCGGCATTACAAGGCGGGTTCCTCCTCCGAATACTCCATAGAAGATTGTGAACACAAGGACAGTGTCCGGCTCTGCCAAACAAATTCCACGTACCACCGTAGAGAGAATAATACTTCCACAAATCTAATTTGCTGACACACTCGGTAGCATGACATCACACCATGGCCCGGTCATTATTTGAACTGTTTTTCTCAACCAGCCTCAGCGCATATTGCGAGGCGGTTTCCTTGGCACGTCTTGTCGAAGCAGAGATCGTGTCCCCTTATCACGGGATTCTCATCAATACGGACATGGGTAACCTAACCGTGCCCGTTGGTACGACCCCTCGATTTTAGGCAAGTCCCAAACGGCCACGCGGAGGACGCTGATATTCATCCCCTTTATAAAGAGGCCAAGGACTGTCCTTTTTCTTCTTGCGCTCAATTGAATCCTTCCCCCCACCCCGAGTTCCAACACCCAAGGCTCAGGTCAGGCGCTTCGGACCTTCAATCATGTCCGGATCCAACCTTCAAGGTCGGTGGATGCCTTCCTCTGTCACAAAGGAAGACATCAAGAAGCTAAGAGAGGCAAGATATTTGACCGGTGAAATCTCGCACAGGTTGCCTGCTCAAGGGCAGGTCATTCCCACTCCTGAATCCGGCGAGAGCGTTGTATTCATCTCTCACTTCCTCCGAGGGCTAGGCCTTGCTCTAGATCCCTTTGTAAGGGGGCTCATGTTCTATTGCAGGCTGGATTTCCATGATCTGGCTCCAGATTCCATCCTCCACATCTCGTCGTTCATCGTCGTGTGTGAAGCTTTCCTCTGCATTACCCCATAATTCGGCTTATGGCTCAAAACTTTCAACGTGGAGCTGAATATGATCGAGGGGCGACACGCAGGGTGCGGAGGCACCGTCATAAGCAAAGGTAACGAAGCTCCATGGCCAAAAGGTTCCTTCCCGGAGATGTCCAGTTTATGGCAATGGGAGTGGTTTTATATCACAGCTCCCCGGGGTACCAAGTGGGTGGCCGGCCCTGCCTTTCGCTCGGGCCCCCCACCACAACTGACGTCATGGATAAATAAGGGGCTGGACCGGGGGCAGTAAATGATGTGCCGATATTGCAAAGCCACATTTGAGATCTCCTCGAGAGAGATGTCGGTCTAGCCACGGTAACGCAAGTCATGTTAGTTCATCGAGTCCTGCCCTGCAAATGTCGACCTCTCCGCATGTGGGAGTTCAACCCGGAAGGACCGTGAGCTATTCAGCACTTCCTCGGAATGACGCTCGAAGAGATGTACAAATTGTTCTTCGGACCACAAATAATGTGTCCGCACACCACCGAGGAAGCGGGTCTGAGCTGCAATCATCCAGATACCCAAGTAAGTAGTCCCGCAGCCAAACACGTTGTCTTTTTATTCATCACAACATCATTCTAAAAAGTCGCTCATTGACCAGGACTGGGACACAAAGGCAAAGATGATCAGGTGTCCGGGCCCCCTCCCTGAGGTCTCACCGGATCCTGTACTAGCCAGGATGCTGGAGCTTGCGCCTTATCAAGCACCCTCAGGGGAAGATAAAGGGGGGAACAAAGAGGCTGAAAGCGGATCTCACTCACTGTTCATCCAAACCAGAGGAGTTAGCGCCTCCGCGAAGGAGGATAACAGGGAGAAGAATCTAAAATTCCCTCTCCCCAAGGAAGGAAGAGGACCGCCTCTGAAGACCCGGAAACAAAGGTTTCCAAACGGGGGAATAAATATTCGCCAGAGGGTCCTATCTCGAAGGGTGCCCTTGTCGTGCAGTGTCCGCAAGGGGATCAGCCTTCCACCGAGCTATAAGTAAACAAAAGGTGCATAGTATTAAAAATATCCTGCTTTACCTCTGAGGATAATAACCGAAACATATATCTTGTAGTTCGGATCGTAGCCCTTCTCGACAGAGTTCGTCTTTGGGGGATCTTCTTCCGGAGATGATGGAGAGCGAAACACCTCCCCGTGCCTCCTCGCCTCATGAGGCAGGTGACGCTGAAGTGTCGTCACGAAGGGCTTCTCCTGATCCGCCGAGGCCAGAGGGTAATCCCTTGGCCACCTGAAGTCCTCGGTATTCGGCTTCTAAGGAGAGCGACAGAAAGAGTCCGGAACCGTCCGGTGCGCGATCGGATGCACTAAAGAATCTTCTGGAGCAAGCGGCTATCTCGGAGGCGCATCGTACGCTAATGGGTACGGTGATTCGGAGGATTTCATCCGCCGAAAGTGGGTTGCATGAAGCTTTCATGAGTCTGCTGAAAGGCTTTGAGGTACGTGAAATAGTTTGTGTTTTTGACAGTACCACACACGGTAGGTGTGCCCTATGCAGATAGTAGCCCCTGAGACTCTGGTTGTCGTCGAGAACGGCGACGAGCAGAGGATCATAATCCCAGGTAATAAACAGTCTGCTTTCATGTGCAGGTGGTGGAGGGTCCGGTGGCTAGCCAGACTAGTGAGTTTGCCGAGCTGAAGCGGCAACTTGATGCGGCAGATGCCGACATCGTGCTTGTCAACAAGCGGCTCGATGAGGCACAGGGTATGTGATTTCTCTATTGATCAACACGTAGTAAGAGGAGCATGATGCTAGTATCTTTAATATGTGTGACTGCAGATGGGGCTACCGCCGTGGAGACCCTTCGGGCGGCACTTGCCCGAGCCAACGAACGAGCCAGGAATAGTGATGCGGCCGCTCTAAAGGCGGCCGAAGAGCTGAGAGCCGAATAGACTACCCATTGCAAAAGCAAGGAAAAAATGGCCAAGATGGCCGTTGAGTTGAAAGATGCCGCCGACCGTTACCAGCTCCTTGAAAAAGAAAACCGAGCGAAGGCGACGGACCTGGAGAAGGCCATGGTAGCAGCCAAGGAAGCCCGCTCTAAAATTAGAGCGGCGAAGGAAGAGCTGCGTCAAGCTGGAGATATCGCAGCTGGGAAGCCCTTTTTGTTGCGGACAAGGTTTGGAGATCCGAAGTATGCCCCTCTTGATAAACTATGGAGTTCTGCAGATGCATACGTGGATTTGGCAGCCAGTGCTCCTGATGCGGCCGAGTACTTCAAGGATCAGAAAGATCGTGAAGTGGAAAAGTTGTTCTGGTCACAGTTCGATGGTCCAGCGCGTCCGCTGCTGTTGAATGAGTGAATGGCCGAGTGGGCCAAGATCCATAGGTTGTCCGGGCTTGCCATGAGGTCTGTTGTGGATCATCTGTGGCCGGAAGGGCCAAGGCCAAATAGTTTTTTTTAGTTTAGTGCAACAGTTCCTTGGTGTTGTGCCGCACATCGACGCTATGAAGAGGTCGGCGTGCATAGAGGGCGCGCGGATGGCACTTGCCCGTGTCAAGACATACTGGGAAGACATGGAGGCCACCGCTATAGCAATCCAGGGTTCGGCCGTTGGCCGAGTATCTGCCGAGCACTACTTTGAAGAAGTCCTTGAAGGCGCTCGTTCAATAGAAGCTCAGTGTTCGAAGAATTTTATGTTCTAGTGACATGTATTCCCACTGAAAAAACAATGTTTTACTGAATTACAAAGGCTGTTTTTATACTTTTGCCTGAAAGTATTATGATGCCTCCTGTGCGGTCGTTTATGTATATATGTATATAACCTGAAAGTTTGCAGTCGTCGGCTTCAGCCCCCACGCATATAATGCGGGGGTGTTCGCAAAAAACACGTATTCACACTTGATCCAACGTCTTGGTCCATTAAGGAGGTGGTAGCACAGCGAACAAGGCAATCGGACTATATTGCTTTAACACCTTCACTTAGCCATAGGAGTTTGACAGTGGGACTACTAGATAGCCTCTGGTACTGTGAGAACCTGGAAATTATTTCCAGCCCCTCCTGTGTATATTTGTCAATCCAGGATCAACTTGAAAACACAGCGAAATGGTATCATTGCAGAACATTAAAAGTTTAACAGCTCTCGCCACAAGGCATACATAGTGAAATGTCTCATGACATTTATTACAACCAGAAACACAGCGGAATATATAAATACGTAGCGACTCCGTCTCCGCCACAGGCAGTCGATGTAGTCAACGTGTCCTCACTCCTCAGGATCATCATAATAGTCGTAGTCGACGCCCTCATCTTCAGAGATCTCTGTTGTTCAACAAAAGTATTGTCATGATTACATTACGTACTCAACATGCCTCCCACAGGAAAGGACCTAATAGCTACATATGGCTTCAAAGGAAGCTTGTATGGCTCAATTTGCATAAAGCTAATTTTGTTTAACAAATAAAGTAGTTGGATGGAAGCAGTTTTAGATGTAAACATGTTTTATCTCCAAAACAACTTTCATCAAGTGAGGATCCTCGATCAACTCACGTCCTTCATAGGTTTCAAGATTAGGGGCAAAGAGGGAATAAGCAAGACAGGTCCTGTACGTCAAGAAAGATTCATGTGTTGTCCATGAGCGTGGACACGGCTATTCGAATAGTTTTACACTCTGCAGAGGTTGTACGCTTTACGCACACGACACAAGCCCGACTTGTTGCCACCAGTGGCCGCTGGCGTAGTACACCATTTGGTATACCAGCGGGGAGATTCTGACGAGGTCTTCCATTAGACCATACTTACTGTGCCAAGCCCACTAGGTTTCAACATGGAAGTAACCACAGTTCACAGTCTGGGCCCCCCTTTTGTGCCGAGGATACTCCTCACAAGGCAGTTATCCCATCTGCGGTACAGTGATGACGACAATAAGAGTGAACTAACTAATTAACCAAGCCAGTGCCCATATAGCATGTGGCTGTACTATTATCACAATCTTCAAATCCAAGACTTATTAGGCCTCATACGGCACGGACGACTAATTGCCCCCTTCAACTCGTGAAGGGCGGCCAATCGCTCCTTCAATCCTTGATTCAGCTATCGCCCGCACCAATATTCAGATGGTAAGTTTCACCCAGAGTAGAAGAGAATAGAGAAGGTCAACAAGGGCCAACAGGCCTAGCTCAGCGTTAAGTTTCAACTGTCAATGACTTAGAGGTCATTCAACAAGGCACCTATAGGCTGATAAGCATGGCTAAGCATTTCTGCTCTACGGGAACCTTATACTTCTACTCAGGTGTCAAGTAAATAAGCGACAAGCGGATCAAGGTAATGTGTCAATTGACATGCTAGCTACGAGAATTAAAATATCATGCACATAGCAACAATAAAACTCAATGCAATTTTGCAAACCATAGGATAAGTATGATCAAAGAAGGAGGCATGCCTTCGTTGTCGAGTCCCCCGTTTCCTTCTACCTTGTAGTCCTCCTCTCCCGTACCGTCACCTCCTACTCGTAGTAATGGAGAAGCACAATAAATAACAAGCAATAAAATCCAAATAACATCCAAATGAAATAACAATATAGGAAGGATTGGTAGAAAGATGTGGATGGATATGGAGATTTCGAAGGAGGTATATCGATTGATGATGAGTGGAGGGATTGAATGGATTGGTTGGGTATAGGCTTATCCGGACTAAGTAAAACTCAGCCATCATGTCTATCGTTCTAAATAGCATTACGCTAACTGAACTTTAATAGTGCCCAATACAAATACTTTGGCTAATTATAAAGAAAAGACAAAATAATAACTGACGTGACATAAACACAAAACAATAACTATCCTATGCATTTGAACGACACGACTCAACATAGCATGGCAATACAAATTTACCCACAAATCAATATTTAGATAAAATCTACTATTTATAATGGTTAAAACATCAACTATAGAATTTAACAACAAGCATCTTAAAAGTCAACCAAGCTACTTCCTAAACAGACTAGTTAAGTTACAAAACATCAAACAATAGCATGACCTAAAGAAATGCTAGAACATAATAGACACAAATCATGTAGCACTAATTAAAATAATCTAGATATATATGAAGTAAATGGATCAACAATAATCTAGTCATAGCATGTTCAAATCTTGTAACAAAAAGCATGCACATGATATGACTCACAACACCACCTAGACTCCATCAAAATAATTTAAACAATAATTCTACAATCATTCTGAAACTAAACTGGAACATAAATATTGCTACACATGACAATATTATCTAGAAAGTGCGCATGCATATACTATGTCTATGAACAAATAAAATTTATCGCACTTCGCTAACATGCATCAAATATAATAATTGTAAAACTAGTTCTAGAAATTCTATGACCAATTCTAATATATCCTAGACATGACAATTAGCCACAAACAATTTTGCATGATTACTTAAATAAAATATCATACGCACTTGATAAAAATTAACACAATTAAACATCTACTCAAACAAAACAATTAACTCGCTCCTAGCATCATCGAAATGGCCTATGGTTTAGCATTGGTTTTGGGTCACCGAGTAGTCGTTGGAGATGGAACCGGTGGTGTTGAGCGAGCGAGCGCCAGTGCGCGTAGTCATCGTCGTCCGAACTCCGATGATGAAAAGACGATGGTGGGTGACACTCTTGGTGATGGTGGAACACCGGGACACGGACGGACACGACAAAGGGTCATCCGTTGACGACAACGTCGGCCCAAAAAGGTAGCAGCAGCATGGCGTTGTTGTGCGCACGGCCAACAACAAGAAACGGATGGGAAGAGATGTCTAGGAGGTAGGCTTGGCTAAAGGGATTATGTTGGTGGGAGGAATTGGACTAGGATGCTCACCTTAGACGAAGGTAGTCGAAGAACAGTAGAGATGGGGTTGTATTGCGGAGTGGATTACGAGTGATTGGAAAGGAATTGGAGGATGGGATGATGGGGCTTTTATAGAGGTTCTCCTGGCGCACGTCGTGACGCGAAGGGTCTGCCGAATGGTAGCCGGAGGAGGGAGATCAGGAGGTGAATGCCATTGTTGGGCCAATAACTTCGTCAGTTACTTGCATGAGATTAAGCGCATCATGAGTGGAGCCATTAGACTGAACGGACTCGTCGTTGAGTGGGGAGTAATTCTTGTGTTGATGACGAATGGAAACGGTGAAGGGATTAATGGGATTTGAAGGGAAAAGAAGAGGCAGCCATGGAGGTTTCTTCTCTGTAACATGTACGTGCACGCGTGCGGGAGGAAGGAGAAGAGCCGAGCCGTCCGCTAGCTCACTCGGCTGGGCCGCTGGCCTGCTGGTTGGGCCTTGGGCCAAGTTTCTTTGGTGGCTGGACACTTAAAAAAATAAAGATAAGAGATGGCCCAGTGCATACGTGAATGTGTGTGACCAATTTTGGTGCATACGTGCAATATGCCAATAATGGCTAGGCTAGGATGCACGTATTAGTTCAAGGACCAATAAAGAAAAAGAAATGAAAGGAGAGAGAAGAAAATAAAATCAATATAATATAATATTGATTTCTTTTACTAGGATTGCTACAAGAGGAACCAAAACAAACACAACTAAAAGTCTTCAAGAATCCAAGAAATCAAAGTAAGAAAATAGGCAAGAAGAACTTAAATGAAATATTACGAACAAATAAATCGACTCAGGATATTACGGAAAATATTTTCCACCTGACATGTGCTAAATTAATTCCAAACAACTTGGTATTAATTTGAGCAATCTCCAAAATATATAATTAAAGATTATGTTGCAACATCCCTTGGCTTAGAAAGAACAAAATTGAACTGTCGAAAAAAAATCAGGATGTTACAACTCTACCCCCCTTATAAGGAATCTCGGCCCCGAGATTCAGAGCTAAGAGAAAAGATTTGGGAACTCCTCCCTGAGGTCGTCTTCTCGCTCCCAAGTTGCTTCCTTCTCAGTGTGATTGCTCCACTGCACCTTGCAAACTTTGATCACCTTTCTCCTAGTTGTACGCAACTACTCATCAAGAATCTTGATAGGATACTCTTCATATGTCAGGTCATCCTTGACTTCTATGTTGTCAAGTGAAGTCTTCTGCACCCCTTCCTCAGGTTTCTTAAAACACTTCTTCAACTGTGACACATGGAAAACATTGTGCACATTTGACAACTTCTCTGGGAGTGCCAACTAATAGGCTACCTCTCCACGTCGAGCGGTAATCCCAAAAGGACCAATGTAGTGGGGCGCTAGCTTACCCTTGATGCCAAATCGACGCATTCCACGTAGTGGGGATACCTTCAGGTACACATCATCTCCTATCTTGAATGATATGTCATGACGACATTTATCCGAATAAGCCTTCTGTCTAGACTGGGCTGCCTTCAACCTTTCTTGAATCATTTTCACTTGCTTGTTCGCCTCTTCCAACGTGTCAGGACCAAACACTTGGTTTTCACCTACTTCATGCCAGTTAAGAGGTGTACGACACTTTTGTCCATA
Source organism: Triticum dicoccoides (assembly GCF_002162155.2). Classification (NCBI taxonomy): domain Eukaryota; kingdom Viridiplantae; phylum Streptophyta; class Magnoliopsida; order Poales; family Poaceae; genus Triticum; species Triticum dicoccoides. Next base: position 589,049,573 of record NC_041384.1, on the reverse strand, counting down.
TAAAGCCTCAAAAGGATCCATCTTTATACTTGCTTGATAACTGTTGTTATAAGAAAACTCAGCATAAGGAAGACTCTTATCCCAACTACGCTGATAAGTCAAAGCACAAGCTCGAAGCATGTCTTCAAGAATTTGGTTTACCCATTCCGTTTGTCCATCAGTCTGTGGGTGATATGCTGTACTGAAATCTAATTGAGTTCCCAGAATTTCATGTATTTTCTTCCAAAACCGCGAGGTAAACTGAGTACCTCGATCTGACACTATCCTCTTACGAACTCCATGTGCACAAATGATTCTTGCCATATACAACTCTGCGAGCTTCTCTCCACCATAGGTAGTCTTTACTAGAATGAAATGAGCTGACTTTGTCAATCTATCCACTATGACCCAAATAGAATCAAATCCAGAAGATGTCCTTGGAAGGCCCGTGATAAAGTCCATTCCAATTTCTTCCCATTTCCACACTGGAACCTTAAGTGGTTGTAGTAGTCCCGCGGGCTTCTGATGCTCCGCCTTGACCCTTCGACATACATCACACTGTGAAACATACTCAACAATTTCTCGCTTCATACTAGAACACCAAAAACTACCACGAAGATCATTATACATCTTTATAATTCCAGGGTGTATTGAGTATGCTGAATCATGAGCTTCCTTCATGATCGTGTCCTTGATCTCCTTTTGGTCTGGCACCAACAAACGGTCTCGAAACCATATGTTTCCATTCTCATCTTCTCTACAGTCGGGTGCTTCGCCCAATTTGATTTTCTCACGAATCTCTGCAATTCCCTTTTCTTCTTTCTGCGCTTCTCGCACCTGATCTTGGAGAGTAAACTTGACCTCTAACATTTCACCATTTTCAGCAAGGCTCGCATATAGATTCATCTTTCGAATTTCCTCATAAAGTTCTGGCGCTTCCTTCTGAATCATCACATTGTTGACATAAACTTTCCTGCTCAGTGCATCAGCTACGACATTGGCTTTACCAGTATGGTAGTTAATGTTTAGATTATAGTCCTTGATCAAATCTAGCCACCTTCTCTGTCTGAGATTCAAATCTGGTTGTGTGAAAATGTACTTCAAACTCTTATGATCCGAGTATATCTCACACCTATTTTCGATAAGGTAGTGCCTCCAAGTTTTCAAGGCATGCACTACGGCAGCTAATTCTAAATCATGTGTGGGATAGTTAACCTCATGAGGGCGTAGCTGTCTCGATGAATAAGCTACAACATTTCCTTGTTGCATAAGCACACATCCCAAACCCTGTTGAGAAGCATCGCAATAAACCTCAAAATCTTGCTGAATATCTGGCAATACCAATACTGGACCAGTTGTCAACCTCCTCTTGAGTTCTTGGAAACTCGCTTCACAAGCGTCTGACCACTCAAATTTTTTATCCTTCGTTAACAACTGAGTCATAGGTCTAGCTATTCGGGAAAAATCTTCAATGAACCGACGGTAATACCCGGCTAGTCCAAGGAAACTGCGTATTTCTGACACATTCTTGGGTTGCTTCCAACTGAGTATTGCTTCCACCTTTGCTGGATCCATGGCAACTCCTTCGGCTGAGATAACGTGTCCTAGAAAGTCCACTTGTTTCAACCAGAATTCGCACTTACTAAACTTGGCATAGAGTTGATGAGCCCTTAGCCTCTCCAAAACCACTCGAAGGTGTTTCTCGTGCTCTTCTTCACTCCGGGCATAGATCAAAACATCATCGATGAACACTACAACAAACTTATCCAAGCAATCCATGAATACACTGTTCATGAGATACATGAAGTAAGCTAGTGCATTCGTGAGTCCAAAAGACATTACCAAAAACTCATAGAGACCATATCAAGTAACAAAGGCGGTCTTTGGAACATCTTGCGGGCGAATCTTTAACTGGTGGTATCCTGATCGGAGATCTATTTTGGAAAACACACGTGCTCCGTTCAACTGTTCGAACAAGTCATTAATCCTTGATGGGGGATACTTATTCTTAATAGTTGCTGCATTCAACGCTCGGTAATCCACACACATGCGCATGCTACCATCTTTCTTTTTCACAAACAGTACAGGTGCGCCCCATGGTGATGTGCTCGGCCTAATGTAACCCTTCTCTTCTAACTGCTGAATTTGCTTCTTCAACTCGGCTAATTCATTCGCTGTCATCTTATAAGGTCTCTTTGCAATAGGAGCCGTGCCCGGTATCAACTCAATGACAAACTCAATCTCACGGTCTGGTGGCAATCCAGGCAATTCATCCGAAAAGACATCTGGATATTCCTTCACCACTGGAACATCCTCCAAAGTTAACTCCTTCACTTTGTTCAGCATGCAATCAATCTCGGGTTGAGGTGCAATCCTAGCTTGGTATTCCACAGTGGCCCCTTCAGTGCTAGTTAAATTAACCGAAGGACCAGCACAATCTATTAGTGCCTTGTGTTTACTTAACCAATCCATACCCAAAATCACATCCGAACCTGTGGAGTCTAACATGATAAGATTTGCTAGAAACTCCACTCCTTCTATGACTATGGCCACTTTAGGACACTTTAGTCCAGTCCTTAAAATACCCCCAGGTGATTTTATCATCCAAACCCGACTCATACACTTGGTTGGAAATAAATGTTTTTCAGCAAAGCTTTTTGAAATGAACGAATGGGAAGCTCCAGAATCAAATAGCACTGAACCATAATTTGAGTTGATCGAAAACATACCAGAACAACATCTGGTGCTTCATGAGCCCGCTCGATGGTGACATTGTTGACCCTGTCATGTCCTGATGCATGAGGTGCACCCCTGGGTGTATTGAGAATGCCTCGGCCACGTCCTGCTGCGGGTGTCTTGGCAGCAGAACCCAAGTTAAACTTCACTAGAGTGGGACCGGTGTTCTTATTGGGACATGAAACAGCAAAGTGACCCTCTTGCCCACAACTGAAGCATGCCTTTCCAGCTGTATTAGCATGATTACCTCCCACTTCAGCTCGTGGATTCTTATATGCATTTGGCTGATAGGTGTTGTTGGGCCTTGATGGCTTGACATACTGTGCATGATAGCCAGGTTGATGACCAATCTTCTGTCAGGAGCTACCTGCCCCATGGTGATTCTATGGTGCTCTACGCTTCCGGTGCTCCTCTAACTCCCTCCTTGAATTCTCCTGGAGTATAGCCTTGTTGACAAGTGCTTGAAAGGTAAGGAAATCATGAGATACCAGCATGTCCTTCAACCCAGGGTTCAGCCCCTTTAAAAACTTGGCAGTCTTGTCAGCTTCAGTTGGAATATCTACCCTTCCATAACGTGCCAACTGCGTGAAACGACTCAGATATTCAGACACTGTCATCTTTCCTTGAGTAAGAGCTCGAAACTCATCCCTCTTCAGCTCTATGATGCCCGCAGGAATATGTGCGGTGCGGAAAGCTTCTGCAAACTCATTCCAAGTGATAGTTTGGGCATCCTCATGAGCTTCACAATAATTCTCCCAACAATCTACAACCACACCCTTGAGCTGGTGTGCTGCAAACTTGACACAATTAGCCACAGTGCAATTGGCTAAGTTGAGTGTCTTCCTGATGTCCTTCAACCAATCATCGGCATCAAGTGGGTCTGCTGATCCGTCAAAAGTTGGCGGTTTTGCCCTCATGAACTCAGCAAATCCCGACTGTGGTGGTTGACCCTGATTCTGGTTCGTAACATTGGCTGCAAGCTGCTGAAGTATCTGTGTTTGCATCAACATCATCTGTGCCATATTGGGTGGCGGCGGCGGTGGTGGCACATCATCTCCTCCAGAGTCAGAGTCGGTATCATGGACATGTCCCTCCTCAAAGTTTTCTTCAAAGACATGTCCCTCAAAACCTGGTCCACGACCACGTCCACGTCCACGACTGCGACCACGTCCGCGTGCTCCATGGCCACGACCTCCGCGATTAGCATCCATCCTGTTGGCCTCCCAGTGTTAAAATAGAAGAGAGGGAAATATCTAGCCCATAAACCCAATATGATAACAAATGAACAAATAAAATCAGCAACTGAACTCCAGATAAAACTCCAATTAAAACACTCAAGCATGAAAGTACTGGATAACATAGTAGCTATACCACATATATCGGTATAGTCTACCATGGACATAGCAAACATGAAAATAACTAATGTTCACTCACATCATCAAAGATTTCGCTCATGGTTCCTATAGTTCATCTACTCGCTGAGATCTCCATCGTACTGGTGGGTAGGTGCTGATGCAAAGCGAAGCCCGGATGGTGGTGATGCGGTCCCCTCTGGCGTAGCAGGAACTCTCTCCTTAGGCTTAGTCTCCTCCTCAATGTCGTCGACCTGCTGCTCGCGAGTTGGTGGTGCTGGAGGTGCAGGCGGTGCTGAAGGTGCAATGGCGCGATGTGTCAGGCGACGCTTCTTCGCTAGAGCGCTCTTCTTCGTCCGTGTTATCTTGATGCGTGGATGAAGCCTCTGGCGTGGAGGAGGTGTAGGGTCCTATGGTGGGCATTTAATGTTGGTCACCATTCTCCATGGCAAGCATAGCGTTCGTCGCGATGATACCCTACTCTGCAACTGCCTCAGCGGCCTCCCGTGCTTCATGGGCAATGGCTAAGGAAGTGTTCGCCTCCACCAATCTCTCCTCAAGTATCTCCACACGCTCCAGGTAAAACTCTTAAGCGCTGACGGTTCTCCTCCAGCATATTCGTAGTCATAGCAAGGTTTTGCTCAAGTCCAAGGGTAAGTGAAGCCATACGAATGATCGTGGGATCATCCTCCTCCATGTACCCCAAGTTCTGCTGAATCGGTCCGTCCCCAATGCGGAAAGTGAAGTACCAGAACGGGGTGTGCCTCAGCTCATCCTGATGAAGTCCGGCTATCCGATGCATCGCTTGATGAACCACTCCAATGACAGCATCAAAGAAGTCTTCTCCATCATATGTGTATCGGTAACTGCTGGTCTGTTCCTCCATCCTCGGATACACCACCAAGTTGACCTTGAAACGTTCCTCACCCCCGAGCATGTGGTAGGAGTGTACGGAAACCTCTGGATCCTTGTTGAAGCCTAAGCATGTGAGCATGTCCCGAAACTGAACACCGAGGTTGCCAAACTGCTCAATCCGGTGTGAGGATGATATCACCATCTACATATTTGAATAAGAAGAGAATCAGTACACAATTTAATAAGAGAAAATAGAAGCGAAATACTAGAAAATTTATAAAATAATATATTATAAAATAATTTCTAAGGCTTTCCATTTCTAACTAAGGCCACGTTCCTAGGTCGATGTCGTCTGTGATACCACTTCTGTGAGAACCCGAAAATTATTTCCAGACCCTCTTGTGTATATTTGTCAATCCAGGATCAACTTGACAACACAGCGAAATGGTATCATTGCAGAACATTAAAAGTTTAACAACTCTCGCCACAAGGCATACATAGTGAAATGTCTCATGACATTTTATTACAACTAGAAACATAGCGGAATATATAAATACTTAGCGACTCCGTCTCCGCCACAGGCAGTCGATGTAGTCAACGTGTCCTCACTCCTCGGGATCATCATAATAGTCGTAGTCGACGCCCTCGTCTTCATAGATCTCTGCTGTTCAACAAAAGTATTGCCATGAGTACATTACGTACTCAACATGCCTCCCACGGGAAAGGACCTAATAGCTACATATGGCTTCAAAGGAAGGCTGTATGGCTCAATTTGCATAAAGCTAATTTTGTTTAACAAATAAAGTAGTTGGATGGAAGCAGTTTTAGATGAAAACATGTTTTATCTCCAAAACAACTTTCATCAAGTGAGGATCCTCGATCAACTCACATACTTCATAGGTTTCAAGATTAGGGGCAAAGAGGGAATAAGCAAGACAGGTCCAGTACGTCAAGAAAGATTCATGTGTTGTCCATGACCGTGGACACGGCTATTCGAATAGTTTTACACTCTGCAGAGGTTGTACACTTTACCCACACGACACAATCCCGACTTGTTGCCACCAGTGGCCGTTGGTGTAGTTCACCATTTGGTATACCGGCGGGGAGATTGTGATGAGGTCTTTCATTAGACCGCACTTACTCTGCCAAGCCCACTAGGTTTCAACAAGGAAGTAACCGCAGTTCATAGTCCGGGCCCCCCTTTTTGTGCCGAGGATACTCCTTGCAAGGCAGCTATCCCATCTGCGGTACAGCGATGATGACAATAAGAGTGAACTAACTAATTAACCAAGCCAGTGCCCATATAGCATGTGGTTGTACTGTTATCACAATATTCAAATCCAAGACTTATTAGGCCTCATACGGCACGGACGACTGATTGCCCCCTTCAACTCGTGAAGGGTGACCAATCGCTCCTTCAATCCTTGATTCAGCTGTCGCCCACGCCAGTATTCAGATGGTAAGTTTCACCCAGAGTAGAAGAGAATAGAGAAGGTCAACAAGGGCCAACAGGCCTAGCTCAGCGTTAAGTTTCAACTGTCAATGACTTAGAGGTCATTCAACAAGGCACCTATAGGGTGATAAGCATGGCTAAGAATTTCTACTCTACGGGAACCTTATACTTCTACTCGGGTGTCAAGTAAATAGGCGACAAGCGGATCAAGGTAATGTATCAATTGACATGCTAGCTATGAGAATTAAAATAGCATGCACATAGCAACAATAAAACTCAATGCAATTTTGCAAACCATTCGATAAGTGTTGGGGAACGTTGCAGAAAACAAAAAAAATTCCTACGTTTTCACCAAGATCCATCTATGAGTTCATCTAGCAACGAGTGATCGGATGCATCTACATACCTTTGTAGATCGCGAGCGGAAGCGTTCATAGAACGGGGATGAGGGCGTCGTACTCGTCTTGATCCAAATCACCGGAGATCCTAGCGCCGAACGGACGGCACCTCCGTGTTCAACACACGTACGGTCAGCGTGACGTCTCCTCCTTCTTGATCCAGCAAGGGGGAAGGAGAGGTTGATGAAGATCCAGCAGCACGACGGCGTGGTGGTGGATGCAAGAGTCACCGCAGCAGGGCTTCGCTGTTCCACTGCGAGAGGGAGAGGTGTAGCAGGAGAGAGGGAGGCGCCAAGACTTCAGGGTGCGGCTGCCCTCCCTCCCCCCCTTTATAAAGGCCCCCTAGGGGGGTGCGCTGGCCCTAGGAGATGGGATCTCCTAGGGGGGCGGCGGCCAAGGGGGAGGAGTGCCCCCCAAGGCAAGTGGAGGCGCCCCCTCCCCTAGGGTTCCCAACCCTAGGCGCATGGGGGGCCAAGGGGGGGCGCACCAGCCCACTATGGGCTGGTTCCCTCCCCACTTCAGCCCATGGGGCCCTCCGGGATGGGTGGCCCCACTCGGTGGACCCCCGGGACCCTTCCGGTGGTCCCGGTACAATACCGTTGACCCCCGAAACTCTCCCGATGGCCGAAACTGCACTTCCTATATATAATTCTTCACCTCCGGACCATCCGGAACTCCTCGTGACGTCCGGGATCTCATCCTAGACTCCGAACAACTTTAGGATTACTGCATACTCATATCCATATAACCCTAGCGTCACCGAACCTTAAGTGTGTAGACCCTACGGGTTCGGGAGACATGTAGACATGACCGAAACGGCTCTCCAGTCAATAACCAACAGCGGGATCTGGATACCCATGTTGGCTCCAACATGCTCCTTGATGATCTCATCGGATGAACCATGATGTCGAGGATTCAAGCAACCCCATATACAATTCCCTTTGTCAATCGGTATGTTACTTGCCCGAGATTCGATCATCGGTATCCCAATACCTCGTTCAATCTCGTTACCGGCAAGTCACTTTACTCATACCGTAATGCATGATCCCGTGACGAGACACTTGGTCACTTTGAGCTCATTATGATGATGCATTACAGAGTGGGCCCAGAGATACCCCTCCGTCATACGGAGTGACAAATCCCAGTCTTGATCCGTGTCAACCCAACAGACACTTTCGGAGATACCTGTAGTATACCTTTATAGTCACCCAGTTACGTTGTGAGGTTTGGTACACCCAAAGCACTCCTATGGTATCCGGGAGTTACACGATCTCACGGTCTAAGGAAAAGATACTTGACATTGGAAAAACTCTAGCAAACGAACTATACGATCTTGTGCTATGTTTAGGATTGGGTCTTGTCCATCACATCATTCTCCTAATGATGTGATCCCGATATCAATGACATCCAATGTCCATAGTCAGGAAACCATGACTATCTGTTGATCAACGAGCTAGTCAACTAGAGGCTTACTAGGGACATGTTTGGTGTCTATGTATTCACACATGTATTACGATTTCTGGATAACACAATTATAGCATGAATAAAAGACAATTATCATGAACAAGGAAATATAATAATAATCCTTTTATTATTGCCTCTAGGGCATATTTCCAACAGTCTCCCACTTGCACTAGAGTCAATAATCTAGTTACATTGTGATGAATCGAACACCCATGGAATTCTGGTGTTGATCATGTTTTGCTCTAGGGAGAGGTTTAGTCAACGGATCTGCTACATTCAGGTCCGTATGTACTTAACAAATATCTATGTCTCCATCTTGAACATTTTCACGAATGGAGTTGAAGCGACGCTTGATGTGCCTGGTCTTCTTGTGAAACCTGGGCTCCTTGGCAAGTGCAATAGCTCCAGTGTTGTCACAGAAGAGTTTGATTGGCCCCGACGCATTGGGTATGACTCCTAGGTCGGTGATGAACTCCTTCACCCAAATTGCTTCATGCGCTGCCTCCGAGGCTGCCATGTACTCCGCTTCACATGTAGATCCCGCCACGACGCTCTGCTTGCAACTGCACCAGCTTACTGCCCCACCATTCAAAATATACACGTATCCGGTTTGTGACTTAGAGTCATCCAGATCTGTGTCGAAGCTAGTGTCGACGTAACCCTTTACAACGAGCTCTTCGTCACCTCCATAAACGAGAAACATTTCCTTAGTCCTTTTCAGGTACTTCAGGATATTCTTGACCGCTGTCCAGTGTTCCTTGCCTGGATTACTTTGGTACCTCCCTACCAAACTTACGGCAAGGTTTACATCAGGTCTGATACACAGCATGGCATACATAATAGACCCTATGGCTGAGGCATAGGGGATGACACTCATCTCTTCTATATCTTCTGCCGTGGTTGGACATTGAGCTGAGCTCAATTTCACACCTTGCAACACAGGCAAGAACCCCTTCTTAGACTGATCCATATTGAACTTCTTCAATATCTTATCAAGGTATGTGCTTTGTGAAAGACCTATGAGGCGTCTTGATCTATCTCTATAGATCTTGATGCCTAATATATAAGCAGCTTCTCCAAGGTCCTTCATTGAAAAACTCTTATTCAAGTAGGCCTTAATGCTGTCCAAAAGCTCTATATCACTTCCCATCAAAAGTATGTCATCTACATATAATATGAGAAATGCTACAGAGCTCCCACTCACTTTCTTGTAAACGCAGGCTTCTCCATAAGTCTGCATAAACCCAAACGCTTTGATCATCTAATCAAAGCGAATGTTCCAACTCCGAGATGCTTGCACCAGCCCATAAATCGAGCGTTGGAGCTTGCACACCTTGTCAGCATTCTTAGGATCGACAAAACCTTCCGGCTGCATCATATACAATTCTTCCTTAAGGAAACCATTAAGGAATGCCGTTTTGACGTCCATTTGCCATATCTCATAATCATAGAATGCGGCAATTGCTAACATGATTCGGACGGACTTTAGCTTCGTTACAGGTGAGAAAGTCTCATCGTAGTCAACCCCTTGAACTTGTCGATAACCCTTAGCGACAAGCCGAGCTTTATAGATGGTCACATTACCATCCGCGTCTGTCTTCTTCTTAAAAATCCATTTATTTTCTATGGCTCGCCGATCATCGGGCAAGTCAGTCAAAGTCCATACTTCGTTTTCATACATGGATCCTATCTCAGATTTCATGGCTTCCAGCCATTTGTTAGAATCCGGGCCCGCCATCGCTTCTTCATAGTTTGAAGGTTCACCGTTGTCTAACAACATGATTTCCAGGACAGGGTTGCCGTACCACTCTGGCGCGGAACGTGTCCTTGTGGACCTATGAAGTTTAGTAGCAACTTGATCTGAAGTTTCATGATCATCATCATTAACTTCCTCTCTAGTCGGTGCAGGCACCTCAGGAACATTTTCTTGAGTTGCGCCACTTTCCAGTTCAAGTGGTAATACTTCATCAAGTTCTACTTTCCTCCCACTTACTTCTTTCAAGAGAAACTCTTTCTCTAGAAAGGATCCATTCTTGGCAACAAAGATCTTGCCTTCGGATCTGAGGTGGAAAGTATACCCAATAGTTTCTTTAGGTTATCCTATGAAGACGCATTTTTCTGACTTGGGTTCGAGCTTTTCAGGTTGAAGTTTCTTGACATAAGCATCGTATCCCCAAACTTTTAGAAACGACAGCTTAGGTTTCTTCACAAACCATAATTCATACGGTGTCGTCTCAATGGATTTCGACGGAGCTCTATTTAAAGTGAATGCGGCAGTCTCTAAAGCATAGCCCCAAAATGATAGCGGTAAATCGGTAAGAGACATCATAGATCGCACCATATCTAATAGAGTGTGATTACGATGTTCGGACACACCATTACGCTGAGGTGTTCCAGGCGGCATGAGTTGTGAAACTATTCCACATTTTCTTAAGTGTGTGCCAAATTCGTGACTCAAGTATTCTCCCCCACGATCTGATCGCAACAACTTGATTTTCCTGTCATGTTGATTCTCAACCTCACTCTGAAATTCCTTGAACTTTTCAAAGGTCTCAGACTTGTGTTTCATTAAATAGACATACCCATATCTACTCAAGTCATCAGTGAGGGTGAGAACATAACGATAGCCACCGCGAGCCTCAACACTCATTGGACCGCACACATCAGTATGTATGATTTCCAATAAGTTGGTTGCTCGCTCCATTGTTCCTGAGAACGGAGTCTTGGTCATTTTACCCATGAGGCATGGTTCGCACGTATCAAATGATTCGTAATCAAGAGACTCTAAAAGTCCATATGCATGGAGCTTCTTCATGCGTTTGACACCTATGTGACCAAGGCGGCAGTGCCACAAGTATGTGGGACTATCATTATCAACCTTACATCTTTTGGTATTCACACTATGAATATGTGTAGCATTACGCTCGAGATTCATTAAGAATAAACCATTCACCATCGGAGCATGACCATAAAACATATCTCTCATATAAATAGAACAACCATTATTCTCGGATTTAAATGAGTAGCCATCTCGAATTAAACGAGATCCTGATACAATGTTCATGCTCAAAGCTAGCACTAAATAACAATTATTGAGGTTTAAAACTAATCCCATAGGTAAATGTAGAGGTAGCGTGCCGACGGTGATCACATCGACCTTGGAACCATTCTCGACGCGCATCGTCACCTCGTCCTTCGCCAGTCTCCGCTTATTCTGCAGCTCCTGCTTTGAGTTACAAATGTGAGCAACCGCATCGGTATCAAATACCCAGGAGCTACTACGAGTACTGGTAAGGTACACATCAATTACATGTATATCACATATACCTTTCATGATGCCGGCCTTCTTGTCCGCTAAGTATTTGGGGCAGTTCCGCTTCCAGTGACCACTTCCCTTGCAATAAAAGCACTCAGTCTCGGGCGTGGGTCCATTCTTTGGCTTCTTCCCGGCAGCTTGCTTACCGGGCGCGGCAACTCCCTTGCCGTCCTTCTTGAAGTTCTTATTACCCTTGCCTTTCTTGAACTTAGTTGTTTTATTCACCATCAACACTTGATGTTCCTTTTTGACTTCTACCTCTACTGATTTCAGCATTGCAAATACTTCAGGAATGGTCTTTTCCATCCCCTGCATATTGAAGTTCATCACAAAGCTCTTGTAGCTCGGTGGAAGCGACTAAAGGATTTTGTCAATGACCGCGTCATCCGGGAGATTAACTCCTAGCTGAGTCAAGCGGTTATGTAACCCAGACATAGTGAGTATGTGCTCACTGACAAAACTGTTTTCCTCCAACTTACAGCTGAAGAACTTGTCGGAGACTTCATATCTCTCGACCCGGGCATGAGCTTGAAAAACCATTTTCAGCTCTTCGAATATCTCATATGCTCCGTGTCTCTCAAAACGCTTTTGGCGCCCCAGCTCTAAGCTGTAAAGCATGCCGCACTGAATGAGGGAGTAATCATCGGTACGTGTCTACCAAGCGTTCATAACGTCTTGTTCTGCAGGGAGAGCAGGTGGTTCACCTAGCGGTGCTTGTAGGACATAATCTTTCTTGGCAGCTATGATGATGATCCTCAGGTTCCGGACCCAGTCCGTATAGTTGCTGCCATCGTCTTTCAGCTTGGTTTTCTCTAGGAACGCGTTGAAGTTGAGGACAACGTTGGCCATTTGATCTACAATACATGTTGTAAAGATTTTAGACTAAGTTAATGATAATTAAGTTCATCTAATCAAATTATTCAATGAACTCCCACTCAGATAGACATCCCTCCAGTCATCTAAGTATAACATGATCCGAGTTAACTAGGCCGTGTCCGGTCATCACGTGAGACGGACTAGTCAACATCGGTGAACATCTTCATGTTGATCGTATCTTCTATACGACTCATGCTCGACCTTTCGGTCTTCTGTGTTCCGAGGCCATGTCTGTACATGCTAGGCTCGTCAAGTCAACCTAAGTGTTTGCATGTTTAAATCTATCTTACACCCGTTGTATGTGAACGTTGGAATCTATCACACCCGATCATCACGTGGTGCTTCGAAACAACGAACTGTCGCAACGGTGCACAGTTAGGGGGAACACTTTCTTGAAATTATTATGAGGGATCATCTTATTTACTACCGTCGTTCTAAGTAAACAAGATGCAAAAATATGATAAACATCACATGCAATCAAATAATAGTGACATGATATGGCCAGTATCATATAGCTTCCTTTGATCTCCATCTTGGGGCTCCATGATCATCTTGTCACCGGCATGACACCATGATCTCCATCATCGTGTCTCCATGAAGTTGTTCGCCAACTATTACTTCTACTACTATGGCTAACACGTTTAGCAATAAAGTAAAGTAATTTACATGGCGTTTCTCAATGACACGTAGGACATACAAAAAATAAAGACAACTCCTATGGCTCCTGCCGGTTGTCATACTCATCGACATGCAAGTCATGATTCCTATTACAAGAACATGATCTCATACATCACATATATATCATTCATCATTCATCACAACTTTGGCCATATCACATCACAAAACACTTGCTGCAAAAACAAGTTAGACGTCCTCTAATTGTTGTTGCAAGTTTTACGTGGCTGCAAGAGGGTTCTAGCAAGAACGTTTTCTTACCTACGTTAAAGCCACAACGTGATTTGTCAACTTCTATTTACCCTTCATAAGGACCCTTTTCGTCGAATCCGCTCCAACTAAAGTGGGAGAGACAGACACCCGCCAGCCACCTTATGCAACTAATGCATGTTAGTCAGTGGAACCGGTCTCACGTAAGCGTACGTGTAAGGTTGGTCCGGGCCGCTTCATCCCACAATACCGCTGAAGCAAAATAAGACTAGTAGCGGCAAGAAAGTTGACAACATCTACGCCCACAACAAATTGTGTTCTACTTGTGCAAAGAGAACTACGCATAGACCTAGCTCATGATGCCACTGTTGGGGAACGTTGCAGAAAACAAAAAAATTCCTACGTTTTCACCAAGATCCATCTATGAGTTCATCTAGCAAAGAGTGATCGGATGCATCTACATACCTTTGTAGATCGCGAGCGGAAGCGTTCAAAGAACGGGGATGAGGGAGTCGTACTCGTCGTGATCCAAATCACCGGAGATCCTAGCGCCGAACGGACGGCACCTCCGCATTCAACACACGTACGGTCAGCGTGACGTCTCCTCCTTCTTGATCCATCAAGGGGGAAGGAGAGGTTGATGAAAATCCAGCAGCACGACGGCGTGGTGGTGGATGCAGGAGTCACCGCAGCAGGGTTTCGCCGTTCTACTGCGAGAGGGAGAGGTGTAGCAGGGGAGGGGGAGGCGCCAAGACTTCAGGGTGCGGCTTCCCTCCCTCTCCCCCCTTTATATAGGCCCCCTATGGGGGTGCGCCGGCCCTAGGAGATGGGATCTCCTAGGGGGGCGGCAGCCAAGGGGGAGGAGTGCCCCCCAAGGCAAGTGGAGGCGCCCCCTCCCCTAGGGTTCCCAACCCTAGGCGCATGGGGGGCCCAAGGGGGCGTGCACCAGCCCACTATGGGCTGGTTCCCTCCCCACTTCAGCCCATGGGGCCCTCCGGGATGGGTGGCCCCACTCGGTGGACCCCCGGGACCCTTCCGGTGGTCCCGGTACAATACCGTTGACCCCCGAAACTCTCCCAATGGCCGAAACTGCACTTCCTATATATAATTCTTCACCTCCGGGCCATTCCAGAACTCCTCGTGACGTCCGGGATCTCATCCGGGACTCCGAACAACTTTCGGATTACTGCATACTCATATCCATACAACCCTAGCGTCACCGAACCTTAAGTGTGTAGACCCTACGGGTTCGGGAGACATGTAGACATGACCGAAACGGCTCTCCGGTCAATAACCAACAGCGGGATCTGGATACCCATGTTGGCTCCCACATGCTCCTTGATGATCTCATCGAATGAACCACGATGTCGAGGATTCAAGCAACCCCGTATACAATTCCCTTTGTCAATCGGTATGTTACTTGCCCGAGATTCAATCGTCGGTATCCCAATACCTCGTTCAATCTCGTTACCGGCAAGTCACTTTACTCGTGCATGATCCCATGACCAGACACTTGGTCACTTTGAGCTCATTATGATGATGCATTACCGAGTAGGCCCAGAGATACCTCTCCGTCATACGGAGTGACAAATCCCAGTCTTAATCTGTGTCAACCCAACAGACACTTTCGGAGATACCCGTAGTATACCTTTATAGTCACCCAGTTACGTTGTGGCGTTTGGTACACCCAAAGCACTCCTACGGTATCCGGGAGTTACATGATCTCATGGTCTAAGGAAAAGATACTTGACATTGGAAAAACTCTAGCAAACGAACTATACGATCTTGTGCTATGTTTAGGATTGGGTCTTGTCCATCACATCATTCTCCTAATGATGTGATTCCATTATCAATGACATCCAATGTCCATAGTCAGGAAACCATGACTATCTGTTGATCAACGAGCTAGTCAACTAGAGGCTTACTAGGGACATGTTTGGTGTCTATGTATTCACACATGTATTACGATTTCCGGATAACACAATTATAGCATGAATAAAAGACAATTATCATGAACAAGGAAATATAATAATAATCCTTTTATTATTGCCTCTAGGGCATATTTCCAACAATAAGTATGATCAAAGAAGGAGGCATGCCTTCGTTGTCGAGTCCCCTGTTTCCTTCTACCTCGTAGTCCTCCTCTCCCGTATCGTCGCCTCCTACTCGTAGTAATGGTGAAGCACAATAAATAACATGCAATAAAATCCAAATAACATCCAAATGAAATAACAATATAGGAAGGATTGGTAGAAAGATGTGGATGGATATGGAGATTTCGAAGGAGGTATGTCGATTGATGATGAGTGGAGGGATTGAATGGATTGGTTGGGTATAGGCTTATCCGGACTAAGTAAAACTCGGCCATCATGTCTATCGTTCTAAATAGCATTACGCTAACTGAACTTTAATAGTGCCCAGTACAAATACTTTGGCTAACTATAAAGAAAAGACAAAATAATAACTGACATGACATAAACACAAAACAATAACTATCCTATGCATTTGAACGACACGACTCAACATAGCATGGCAATACAAATTTACCCACAAACCAATATTTAGATAAAATCTACTATTTATAATGGTTAAAACATCAACTATAGAATTTAACAACAAGCATCTTAAAAGTCAACCAAGCTACTTCCTAAACAGACTAGTTAAGTTACAAAACATCAAACAATAGCACGACCTAAAGAAATGCTAGAACATAATAGACACAAATCATGTAGCACTAATTAAAATAATCTAGATATATATGAAGTAAATGGATCAACAATAATCTAGTCATAGCATGTTCAACTCTTGTAACAAAAAGCATGCACATGATATGACTCACAACACCACCTAGACTCCATCAAAATAATTTAAACAATAATTCTACAATCATTTCGAAACTAAACTGGAACATAAATATTGCTACACATGACAATATTATCTAGAAAGTACGCATGCATATACTATGTCTATGAACAAATAAAAATTATCGCACTTCGCTAACATGCATCAAATATAATAATTGTAAAACTAGTTCTAGAAATTCTATGACCAATTCTAATATATCCTAGAATCACTCAACAATAATTAGGACAAACCCTAAGCATGCTACGGACATGAAAATAAGACACAAACAATTTTGCATGATTACTTACATAAAATATCATACGCACTTGATAAAAAATAACACAATCAAACATCTACTCAAACAAAACAATTAACTCGCTCCTAGCATCATCGAAATGGCCTATGGTTTAGCATTGGTTTTGGGTCACCGAGTAGTCGTTGGAGATGGAACCGGTGGTGTTGAGCGAGCGAGCGCCAGTGCACGTCGTCGTCGTCGTCCGAACTCCGGTGATGAAAAGACGATGGTGGGTGACACTCTTGGTGATGGTGGAACACCGGGACGCGGACGGACACGACAAACGGTCATCTGTTGACGACAACGTCGGCCCAAAAAGGTAGCAGCGGCGCGGCGTCGTTGTGCACGCGGCCAACAACAACAAACGGATGGGAAGAGATGTCTAGGAGGTAGGCTTGGCTAAAGGGATTCTATTGGTGGGAGGAATTGGACCAGGATGCTCACCTTAGGCGACGGTAGTCGAAGAATAGTAGAGATGGGGCTGTATTGCGGGGTGGATTACGAGTGATTGGAAAGGAATTGGAAGATGGGATGATGGGGCTTTTATAGAGGTGCTCCTGGCGCACGTCGTGACGCGAAGGGTCTACCGAATGGTAGCCGGAGGAGGGAGATCAGGAGGTGAATGCCATTGTTGGGCCAATAACTTCGTCAGTTACTTGCATGAGATTAAGCGCATCATGAGTGGAGCCATTAGAATAAACGGACTCGTCGTTGAGTGGGGAGTAATTCTTGTGTTGATGACGAATGGAAACGGTGAAGGGATTAATGGGATTTGAAGGGAAAAGAAGAGGCAGCCATGGAGGTTTCTTCTCTGTAACATGTACGTGCACGCGTGCGGGAGGAAGGAGAAGAGCTGAGCCATCCGCTAGCTCACTCGGCTGGGCCGTTGGCCTGCTGGTTGGGCCTTGGGCCAAGTTTCTTTGGTGGCTGGACACTTAAAAAAATAAAGAGAAGAGATGGCCCAGTGCATACGTGAATGTGTGTGACCAATTTTGGTGCATACGTGCAATATGCCAACAATGGCTAGGCTAGGATGCACGTATTGGTTCAAGGACCAATAAAGAAAGAGAAATGAAAGGAGAGAGAAGAAAAGAAAATCTATATAATATAATATTGATTTCTTTTACTAGGATTGCTACAAGAGGAACCGAAACAAACACAACTAAAAGTCTTCAAGAATCCAAGAAATCAAAGTAAGAAAATAGGCAAGAAGAACTTAAATGAAATATTACAAACAAATAAATCGACTCAGGATATTACGGAAAATATTTTCCACCTGACATGTGCTAAATTAATTCCAAACAACTTGGTATTAATTTGAGCAATCTCCAAAATATATAATTAAAGATTATGTTGCAACATCCCTTGGCTTAGAGAGAAAAAAATTGAACTGTCGAAAAAAATCAGGATGTTACAGGTACCTCCGTGCTCGTCAGAATACGTGGTGCCTACGTACGTGATCGGGAAACAGCCCTTCGTTAATGTGGAGGAATCCCGAAGATTCCGGTGGGTCATTGAGTGGTTGAACAGTCTCGCGCTTTATCATGACAGTCAGTTTTCGGCTTTCTCTACTGAGGTGCTCATCCGGATGAACCAGGGCACAATCACAGTAGTTCTCCTGGTGCCACCTTAGCCAATAGAGCGGAACGTAAGGTAGCAAAACACGGGAGCTGGGCAAACCCAACATTTGACCAAAGACATGATTCGGAGCTGATGCATATAAGGCCAAACTCGCGACGCCGAACACTCCCTAAGGTATTCGGTCTTTATAACATATGCCGGGCTGAACAATGCCCTTGATAATGAACCCCGAGTGTCCATGTACGTGCAATATTCTGACGTGGCCAAATGCCAATAACGTCGGCATCCTTCTCGGTTGTACTAAGAATCCGGAGGATGTGAACAATAAGAGACACTAAAAAAGGTTTACGCAGGGTCTTAATCTAAAAAGAAACCTTTGCGCGGGTCCCTGCTGCATGTTTGCGCCTGTGTCTCCGTTGTGCCGTATCCTGGACGGGTGCAGCATGATTGTCATCTGTAAAAGAGAGGAACTTAGTTGAAAGTTGTCGTGCAAAAAATTGGTTATTCTAAATAAATCATTTAAAATTCAAGATAAGTAAAGTTGAGCCGAACTAGCGTTGTTTACACGTGGGAAGCCCCTGGTACCATCTATAAGGGTATAACTATCAAACCAATCTCAAGTATATCTAATGATGCGTCGGACTCGTCTAACCGTGTCCGTGGTCTTAACGACCGGTGATTTGTTCTGGTTGGTGAGGCCGTCTACTGTTCGGCTGTTAAAGCAGCCACACGTTCTTCTGCGTGTAAGGAACGCTCAATGTTTCCGCTAATGGTGATGATGCCACATGGGCCGGGCATATTGAGCTTGAGGGAAGCGTAATGCGGTACTGCGTTAAAACGAGCGAAAGCCTCTCTTCCGAGTAGTGCTTGATAGCCACTTCGGAATGGAGCGATGTCGAAGGTTAACTTTTCGCTTCGGAAGTTGTCGGGAGAACCGAATACAACCTCTAGTAATAGAGAGCCCGTGCAGCGGGCCTCTGGGCCTGGTATTACTCCCTTGAAGGTAGTATTATTGTGGCTAATTTTTGTCGGGTCTATCCCCATTCTCCGGACTGTGTCCTGATATATCAGATTTAGACTACTGCCGCCGTCTATAAGGACTCGTGTGAGATGGTATCCATTTATTATTGGGTCCAGCACCAAGGCAGCCGATTCGTCATGACGGATGCTTGTTAGGTGATCCCTGCGATCAAAAGTGATCGGGCAGGCCAACCAGGGTTTGAACTTGGGGGTGACGGGCTCTACGGCTCGGGTGTCTCGGAGTGCATGTTTGCTTCTCCTCTTCGTCACGTGGATCATGTTTACCGTTTTGACCTCTGGTGGGAATTTTTTATATCCCCCAGTGCTTTGCTGGGGAGGCCCATCCTCGTCTTCGCTTGGTGTATCCCGCCCCTTGTGTTCGGCGTTTAGCTTACTGGCCTACTTGAAGACCCAGCATTCTCTGTGGGTGTGATTTGCATGTTTACCGGGGGTGCCGTGAATCTGACATAGTTTGTCTAGAATCTTATTTAGGCCGAACAGTCCATCTCTGCTGCCTTTAGAAGGCTTTTTCCGTTGACTTGGTCGAGGGCCCCTGAATCCGGCGTTTACCGTTGTATTGTCTGGGTTGTGTTCTATATTTCGACGCTTGCTTTTACGGCGTCGTGGTTTTCCGTTGCCATCCCTAACTTCGGATGTGCTTGGGTCGCTGGTGCTACTGTGGGCCAACCAGCTATCTTCGCCCGCGCAAAAGCGGGTCATGAGGCTTGTCAGGGCTGCCATTGTTCTTGGCTTTTCTTTGCCGAGGTGTCTGGCGAGCCATTCATCTCGGACACTGTGCTTGAAAGCTGCTAAGGCTTCGACGTTCGGACAGTCGACAATTTGGTTCTTCTTAGTGAGAGACATGTTCCAAAGCATTCAGGCTAACTCTCCGGGCTGTTGAATTATTTGGCTTAAATCGTCTGCATCCGGAGGTCAGACATAGGTCCCTTGAAAATTAGCCCGAAAAGCATCCTCGAGCTCCTCCCAACTTCCAATGGAGATCTTCTCCGCGAGCCATATGGATATGGAGGATAAAGTCCTCAATCCAGACCCCAGGGTCTATGGTCCCATCGTATGCCTCTATGTTCACTGGTTTGAATACTTCTGGAAATTCGTGGTCCAGCACCTCATCGATGAAACATAGGGGGTGTGCGGCACCCCTGTATTTAGATTTATCAAGGCGTTCGGATGGTTGTGGTATTCGGTTTTGATATTGTGCCGTAGCACGCTTCCTAGATCCATAGATGGATCTGGTCATACTGGATTTTTGGCGCAAGCCCTCACGTAGGCCGTGTGTTGACTTATGTGCGGCCCTGTTAGCCGCTCTATCGCGGCCACGGGGTGGTTGATCCGACCAGTTGGCCATTTTGTTTTTTGGCTGTGTGGGCTCTACGGCCTCGTCGTCGAATTTGGGCAATAGCTTGCGCTTTGGATAGCTCTTTGCGTGGTAATTTCCACCATGCATTTCTTCGTTGTCGAGCACTTTGTTCCATCTGCTGTTGAGCGTATTTTGTACGGCCTTGAGCCTTTGCTTCTGTTTCTTTAGACTCCTCGTTGTGGCAATAAACCTTCTGCGGAGGTTCTCTTGTTCCAAGTACTTTTCCGGGATGATGTGCACATCTTCGTCCGGACTATTTTCCTCCTCGGAAGGAGTTTTATCAGCTTTATCCTCGTCGTCACCGTGTTCGGACATCGGATCCGTACTATGTTCACCATTCGCAGCTTCATTTTGCTTTGCCGCTGGGTTAGTGTGGTCATCGTTTCCTCTGGAGTCGACCGGGGTGTTATTTTCTCCTTCGTTGTTATCGCTGTTTTTGCAGAGGTGAGACTTAGAGCGGCGCCTACATCGACGCTTTGTTTTCTTCTCGATGGAGCTGTTCTTCGCTGCTTCTTTCCGTTCCTCATCATTGTTTTCTTTTGGTGTATCAACCATGTATATGTCATGTGATGAAGTGGCAGTCCAGCGCCCTGTGGGCGGTGGTTCCTGTTCGTCTCCTTCATCGTCGTCCATACCATCGATGTCTTCGGAGTCGAAGTCGAGCATGTCGGTTAAATCGTCGATAGTGGCTACTAATTTGGTTGTGGGTGGGTAGCAAGTTTCTTCATCGTCCGCATCCCATTCTAGCCGGACATAATTCGGCCAAGGTTCCCCTGACAAGGAGAGGGACCTTAATGAATTTAGCATGTCACCGAAAGGCGAGTGCTGGAAGATATCCGCGGAGGTAAACTCCATGATCGGCGCCCGATCAGATTCGATAGACGCGGACGTGGGCGGCTTAGAGTCCGTGGCTGGAGACAAATCCAGTGGTTCGGTGTCACGGCTATTGTGAGGGGTGAAGTCAGTATCCGGCTCTATCACCGCTGAGAGTACGGCCTCCATGGCGGGGTCTATCCTCCCGTCCTTGGATGGCGCAATTTGCTCCGGATTGAAGGCCGGAGTAGTTGCTGGTGCGATCTCCCGAACACTGTCTGACAGCAGAGCTATATCATGCTCGTCGTGATCATGTGGCGCACCTGGCATGGGCTCGAATCCGTCGAAGATCAAGTCTCCACGGATGTCGGCAGTGTAATTCAAGTTCCCGAACCTGACCTGGTGGCCAGGGGCGTAGCTCTCAATCTGCTCCAGATGGCTAACCGAGTTAGCCCGCAGAGCTAAGCCGCCGAATACGAAGATCTGTCCAGGGAGGAAAACCTCACCCTGGACCGCATTGTTAGCGATGATCGAAGGAGCCACCAGGCCTTATGATGATGACACAGTGGAACTCTCAATGAAAGCACCAATGTCGGTGTCAAAACCGGCGGATCTCGGGTAGAGGGTCCCGAACTGTGTGTCTAAGGCGGATGGTAACAGGAGGTGGGGGACACAATGTTTACCCAGGTTCAGGCCCTCTCGATGGAGGTAATACCCTACTTCCTGCTTGATTGATCTTGATGATATGAGTATTACAAGAGTTGATCTACCACGAGATCGTAGAGGCTAAACCCTAGAAGCTAGCCTATGGTATGATTGTTGTTGTCCTACGGACTAAACCCTCCGGTTTATATAGACACCGGAGGGGGCTGGGGTTACACCGAGTCGGTTACAATGGGAGGAGATCTACATATCCGTATTGCCAAGCTTGCCTTCCACGCCAAGGAGAGTCCCATCCGGACATGGGATGAATTCTTCAATCTTGTATCTTCACAATCCAATAGTCCGGCCAAAGGATATAGTCCGGCTGTCCGGATACCCCCTAATCCAGGATTCCCTCACCCGCCGTTTGGGCTGTTGTGTGTATTGGCTTGCAAGGTGAATTCTTTGATGGGAGAGAACCGAACCGTGAAGCTACCACAGAAGAGTTGAAGATTCTGCAATACAATGCTCAAGCTTGTGATATCTTCTTCAACGGATTGTGCCTCGAAGAATTCAACAAAATCAGCCGTCTTGAGAATGCAAAGGAAATTTGGGATACTTTGATTGATATGCACGAAGGTACTGACTCCGTCAAGGAATCCAAGTTGGATGTGCTTCAATGTCAGCTTGACAAGTTCAAAATGAAGGATGGTGAAGGTGTCGCTCAAATGTACTCTAGGCTTGCTCTTATCACAAATGAGATCGCCGGCTTAGGAAGTGACGAGATGACCGACAAATTCATCATCAAGAAGATCCTAAGAGCTTTGGACAGAAAATATGATACCGTATGCACATTGATCCAAATGATGCCCAATTACAAAGATCTCAAGCCAACGGAAGTCATTGGAAGAATTGTTGCTCATGAGATGTCACTCAAGGATAAGGAGGAGCTCCATAACAAGTCAAGTGGTGCTTACAAAGCCTAATGTGAAGCTCCCACATCATCAAGTGAGAAACAAACATTCAATGAAGAATTGAGCCTAATGGTGAAGAACTTCAACAAGTTCTACAAGAATAGAAGCAAAGAAAGAAGTTCCAAGTCAAGGTCCTACAATGACAAAAGATCCTCTAGTAGAGAGAGAAATTGCTACAATTGTGGAAGACCCGGACACTATTCCAATGAGTGTACAGCACCCTACAAGAGAAGAGAAGATTCTCCAAAAAGAAGAAGTAGAAGAGAAGAGTCACCATCAAGAGAGAGAAGGAGTAGAGATGATCGTTACGAACGAAGAACATCCTGAAGAAGCAAGGATTCGGAAAGGAAGGACAAGTCATCAAGGAGCTACACAAAACGAAGACATCAAGCTCATGTTGGTGAATGGGTATCCGGCTCCGACTCTGACAATCACTCCAAGAGAAGCTATCACTCCGACTCCGAATATACTCAAGATGAAGGTGTTGCCGGTCTAGCACTTGTGTCAACCAACTCCTATGGCATATTTGATTCACCAAATGAAGGACTTGGAAGATGCTTCATGGCTAAAGGCCCAAAGGTATCACACCCCAAGTATGTTGATTTTAATAGTGATGAAGATGACTTGTTAGGTGATGATGATTTACTTGTTGACAACTCTAGTGATGAATACTATGATGAAATGTCAATTAATCATGCTAATCAAGATAAGACGAATGACAATGATAAGGAGAAGATTGATTTTCTAACTAAAGAACTAAACACTCTTAAGTTAGCTCATGAAACTATCTTAGGAGATCATCGAGAACTTTTGAGGACTCATGAGAAATTACGTTTTGAAAAGCTCAACCTTGATCAAGAGCATGAGTTCTTAAAGGCAATCAATGATGATCTTCGCAAGAAAAGTTCTTCTTACATTGACAAGGGTTTACTCTTATCCACTTACATGCCTCAAGTCAAGTCTAGTAACAAGAACAAGAAAGATTCTTCCTCTAGTAGTAACAATAATCATGTGAAATCCAATGTTGTTGCTTCTAGTAGTTCTCTTGATTCCACTGATGATTCTCTTAGCCAAGTTACACTTGAGCAAGAAAATAGCTTATTGAAGGGAATTATAGAGAAAGGTGTTTACAAGAGCCTTGCTGGGAGTAAGCAATTCGAGGAAATTGTACGCAAGCAAGGAAGGCACCGGAAGAACCAAGGTGTTGGTTTTGAATGAAAGTTCAATGCCAATGGAGTTGAGTGGGAAGAAGATCAATAACCCAAGACGAAGTTTGTTCCTCAACAAGAGAAGTATGATCCTACTTCTTTCAAAGGGACACAAGCTCAAGATGATCTTCCACCACAAGACCACAAGCAAAAAGGCAAGGATAAGCTTCAAGAGGAAATTGATGCATTTGAAGAAGCACCTAAGGCCTTGGTCAAGTGGGTTCCCAAGACTACATCAAGTTCTACTTCATCAAGTACAACTACAACTCCAAGGATTCCCATCAAGATGGTGTGGATCCAGAAGAAGAAGAACTAGAGAGTTCTTGAGGGTGACTCCGCCAACATTCTTCACTCTTATCATTTTGGCAAGAACAAGTGCAAACAACTTCCACATCTTGCACTAGTTCAAGGAGTCACAAATCCTCTTATTGGTAAGACAAGGGACAAGGTAACCTAATGCTTTCATAGACATCATCTTGTGTGTGCATCACTCTATGTCTATGGATATCCTTGTTTGTTCCTTGTGGGACTAACCCGTGTGGGTATTGAAAGTGCAACTCACTACAAAGGATTGCTCCAAATGATCTACATCAACATTGAGCATCCACATCTTCAACACCTGCATGAAGTCATCATCGACAAAACCCAAGGTTAGTTTATCCCTTCTAGGGGGGATCTCACATCTAGGGGGAGATTTACTCTAAGAATTGAGCTAAAGCAACTCTAATGGTGTGAACACAACAACGCTTTATGTAAAAGTGGTAACCCCACTTGTGCTTAAACGATGAGTATGACCTATGATCAAATGTTCTCATTTGACTCCTAAGTCA
This sequence comes from Triticum dicoccoides, assembly GCF_002162155.2. Lineage (NCBI taxonomy): Eukaryota > Viridiplantae > Streptophyta > Magnoliopsida > Poales > Poaceae > Triticum > Triticum dicoccoides. Next base: position 589,024,674 of record NC_041384.1, on the reverse strand, counting down.
ATATACTCATATATAGATGACCTAGTCATCGCCAATTGCTTGATAGATGCTAGAATTGGTTGTGCATGCTTTGCCACATATTTCATTTGCCATTTTATTGTGTGAACATGTTGGTAGCATAATTTACTCATTCGAGGACATCCACTTGTTGTTTTGATTGTTTGGTTCCTTTTTTCTTTTGCCAAGTGGATGGACAAGATTGCCTAAGAACCTTCTCTAGCTATCTATGTTTTTCTCGTCTCAAACTCTATTCATGCTACATCACAAAGTTTGATCAAGTCAGATTCGAACCACTCTGTGTGAGGAGCACTCGGAGTCCCTGATTCGTCATAGACTTAAACTTCCAAAACTTCTTTGTGCGTTTCGGACTGACCGATTCATCCATTTCGGTCATACCGAGATCACTAAGTCGATCTAGGTTTTCAATCTCGGTGCAACCAATTTGAACTTTTTGGTCACACCGAGTTGCAGTAACTGCTTGCAGTTATGCATCGCGGTGCCACCGAGTTGTTCCACTCGGTCACACCGACAGGGTCAGGCTATATATATCCCCCGGCAAAAATTTGGAAAATTTTCTGAACCCCTTCGCCCGTGCTCAGCCTGCTCTGGCTCCCTGGGTCTCCGGATCGTCTACCTCATCACGAGCTGCCTCCCGTCGCTGGTCTCCGCCGCTGCCAATGGAGATCGTCTCCGCCATTGCCGCCATAGCAGGTCCATCGCCGCACTTAGGGTATGGACTTGATCTTTATGCTAATCTCACTCTGATTCCTAGCACATTGTTTTGCCATGTATCTTGCCACAATTGAGATCACTCTATCCAATGAAATCACTCTGTAGTTTAGATATGGATTGAAAATTTAGGGTTAGGTTTCCGTCGAAACCATCTCGGACCAACCAAGTTGTTGAAATTGGTTCCACCGATTTGGCTAAGGCCATTGCACATGTGATTCTCGGTCTGACCGAGAATTGCAAATTGGTGTGACCGAGTTTAATTCTTTGTGAAACCCTAGCATTCTCGGTGCCACCGAACCGTGAGTCGTTCTGACCGAGTTCACCAGTTTAGGTTCCAAAAGCTGCTTCGGTATCACCAAGATTTCAAATCGGTAGATCTGAAATGCTTTATGTGGAAAACTAAAACTAAGTTTTGACTCATTGTTTTGCAAAAACCTCTGCACTTTGTGATGCTCATCCAATCTATCTCATCTATATCTATTCACAGAGTCTGCTATCAGTGTTTGCATCATGTCAGATCAGAGTGACAGTGAGAACAAGTCTGAGGAGCAAGTTCACATGAGTGAGGGCACTAGTCCCTCTAGCAGCTATGATGAAGGCAGCAGGAGCACTACAAGCAACTTGCCTAAGGCAGCCACAAGGGCCAGGAAGAAGAGAACTTCTGATTCTGAGAATGAGGACTATGTGGTTGTTCAGGAAGAAGCCCACCTCAAAGAAGAAAGTTCTAAAACAGGAATATGGCACAGTTGCTGCAACTAAGCCAGGTCTGAAGACCAAGATGCCAACAAGAAGAGAGCCCATGTCTAAAGCAAGGAAAGTTGCCACGGGAGAAACAATGGAGTTCACTCTTGAACCCAAGGAAACCGGAGATGGCAAGAAGAGGAAATAAAGGGTCAAGAAGACCATTGCCAGAGTTATTGGTAAAAATTCAATGATGAGGGATTCAGAAGAAGAGGAAGAGGAAGAGGTTGCTGCACCAGCACCTAAAGCTCAAAAGCTCATGGGAGATGCTATAAGATCAGGGGCTGCTCCATCTAATCCCAAAGAAGCTCCCAAGGCAGCTGCTCCAAAACCCAAAGCTGCACACAAGAGGAGTACCAGGAACATCCCAGCTGCAGAGAAGAACAATGCCCCAGTGCCTGAAGCTGCTATAGAAGAAGATGATGAGTCACATATCTTAAGGAAGTTGAAGCCCAAAATTCCAGATCACAATGATGCTCATCTAGTAGCTGAGAACATGAAAATCAAGAAGGATTCAGGATTGAGACTATGGAGAGAGTCTGATCCATATGCTACCAAGAGAAGGACCGCTGTGGACTATAGATTTCACACTAAGGAATAGAAGGACTTCTATGAGACAATTCTGCTTGACAAGAAGCCCATAGTGTGTGACATGAGATGGGTTGACTGGGAGTACATCAAGGAAAATGAAGAACACTATCCTGGAGTCTATGATAATTTCAAGGCATGTGGAGTTGATAAGTTTGTGGCTCAGAAGCTCACAAAGTGGAATGATGAGCTTATTATGCAGTTCTACTCCACAGCTCATTTCTACCCAGATGTAAAATTGTCTGGATGTCTAAAGGTACTAGGTACCCGTCAACAGTTGAAGAATGGGCTCAGTTGATCAATGCCCCAGAAGAACAAGAAGATGACTTGGATGTTTATGCCAAGAAAAAGAAGGATCACAACTCCATGGCTAGCATGTACAAGGAGATTCCTGATGCAGATCTTGAGACTCACCAATTTGGTTCTGTGAAACACTTGCTGTCAGGCCTGCCTACAATCAACTGGATCCTCAGGCACACTCTATTGCCAAAGTCAGGAGATCACAGAATGATCAGAGGACATTCCATCAACTTGTTGCACATATTTGATGTCCCACAAAAGTTCAAAGTCATGAGCCTAATTGTGGAAACCATAAAGAGAACAGCTGCAGATCAAAAGAGAAGTTGTGGGTATGTCCCACAGATCCAGTAGCTAATCAACTCCAAGATGGGCACTGGCACATATCTCTTGGACAAGGAACATATGCCCATCTACCCAGACTTTGAGGAAAACACTATGGTCATGGATGAAAATGAACCATCTTCTGTGCAAGCACAAGCAAAGAGGGAGAAGGCAAGGACTGAAAAGGCTGCAAAGATGCCAACCATGGATGAGGCATCTCAGTATCTTTTGAAGAGAAAGCAATATCAGCTTGGCTACTTGATTGCCTCCACTCTGAGGATTGAGAAGGGATTGGCCACCTTGACTCAAAACCAGGAGAGCTTGGAGAGGATCATGGAGCATAAGTTCTATGATTTAGATGTGAAGGTCACTGAGATACAGTCAGTTGTTGAGCAACTTCAGGATGAAGTGCAGCAGAAGAAGGGCAAGACTACCACTGATGCTTTTGCTAGAGTGCCCAGAGGACAAAGGTCTGCTGCAATGCCTGTTACAGACACCAGAGTAACTTCATCTGCACCAGCTACAGCTTCAGTGCCACCAGCTCCAGCAACCACTGCACCAGCTCCAGCTACTTCAACTAATGCCTTCGTCCTTGGAGTTTTATCTACACCACCACCTGAAGACCAAGCCTGAGAGTCGATCTAGCACTATGCATTTTTATGAACTTTTTGGTAACTTGTTGCCAAAGGGGGAGAAAATGTATAGATCATAGGCTTCGAGAGAGAGTGTTGCCCTTTGTTATCTCTCTTGTTTTTGGTGGTTGAACTTTGTTATTTGCTTGTTTGAGATACTTTATGCTTTTGTGTGATACTTGGATGATCATGTGTTTGATCATATGCTACCTTAATGCTTGTTGGATGACATTATCCTTTTATACTCCCATATGATCATTCACTTTGCTTGGTGATGAGTGCATGTATTTAATTATTATCATTTTGAGCGCTCCAACAAGATGTATGTGACATGGAAGAGTAACCCATGATCCTAACTCATTGTGCATTTGCAGTCCAAAGCAAATCTTAAACTATGCACAAATTTAGGGGGAGCTCTTGCTTTTCACATACTTCTCAAAGCGACAATGTCTTTCACTCTCATTATCATTTGTCGAAGCTTTGATCTATATGTTGTCATCAATTACCAAAAAGGGGGAGATTGAAAGTGCAACTATCCCTAGGTGGTTTTGGTAATTCCTAACAACATATAGCTCATTGAGCTAATTCTATTCCAAGATTAATATTTCAGGAAAGCTCAATGATTGGCATGGCATGGGTGAGAAAAGTGGACCCCTCAAAATGCTAAGAACAAAAGGATTGGCTCAAGCTCAAAGCTCAAGACTCTACATTTTCTATTTTAGTGATCCAAGATCACATTGAGTCTATAGGAAAAGCCAATACTATCAAGGAGGGATGAGGTGTTGCTTAATGAGGCTCTTGCTCAAAGTGCTTAGTGATATGCTCCAAAGCCCTCAACTACTTTCTCACATCCACATATGACCTAAACCAAAAGTCAAACTCGGCCCCACCGATTCTTTCTATCTGGCGCCACCGAGTTCAGATGTCATAGCCACTACCACAAACCCTAGGCAAATCGGTCTCACCGATAGGGATCTCGGTCTCACCGAGATGGGATTGTAATCTCTCTGTTTCCCTTCGTAACATTTCGGTCTCACTGAGATGAGAGATCGGTCCCACCGAGATTGCAATGTAAACTCTCTGTTTCCCTTTTGTAACATTTCGGTCTCACCGAAATGAGCGAATCGGTCCCACCGAGTTTACCTGACCAACTCTCTGGTTAGCTTATTACCAAAATCGTTCTCACCGAGTTTGTGTAATCAGTCTCACTAAGATTACGTTATGCCCTAACCCTAACCATATCGGTCCTACCGAGTTGCATGTCGGTCCCACCGAAAATCCTAATGGTCGCTAGATTTGTTGAATCGGTCCGACCGAGTTTATCAATTCGGTCCCACCGAGTTTGGCAAGTTGTGTGTAACGGTTAGATTTTGTGTGGAGGCTATAAATACCCCTCCACCTCCTCTTCATTCATGGAGAGAGCCATCAGAACGAACCTACACTTCCAACTTGCATTTTCTGAGAGAGAACCACCTACACTTATGTTGAGGCCAAGATATTCCATTCCTACCATATGAATCTTGATCTCTAGCCTTCCCCAAGTTGCTTTCCACTCAAATCTTCTTTTCACCAAATCCATATCCTGTGAGAGAGAGTTGAGTGTTGAGGAGACTATCATTTGAAGCACAAGAGCAAGGAGTTCATCATCAACACACCATTTGTTACTTCTTGGAGAGTGGTGTTGTGACGCCCCGAGACTGATGTGCCAGGTGTCGTCCAGTTATTCGCTGTCGTTGCCATGTCATTTGCTTGCGTGTTGCATCTTGTCATGTCATCATGTGCATTGCATCATCACGTTTTCAAAACTTGCATTCGTCCGGGTTCTCCGAGTTCTCTCTGTTGTCCGTTCTGAGCCCAACCACACTTGCACGCGCCCGCGGCATGTCCGAAATAGTATTTTATAAGTGGCCAGAAAATGTTGTTCGTTGTTTCCGGCCTCATTTAACCTTGACTAGATAGGTAGTTTTACTTTACTTCACCCTCTTTCCATGTTTAACAACATTTAATATTGTTGGGTACATAAACGAGATCGAACTAAATAACTTGTCGTGGTGTTCCGTCAATATGCAACGGAGTTGCATATTGAGCTCCACTTAATTTGTAGTATTGTTTGTGCACTTTGCCATGTCATGCCTCATTAAACCGGACATGCATCATACTTGTTTGCGCATCGTTCCATGCTTATGTGGTGGTTGTTTACTATGTTGTTTGCTTCTTTCCGGTGTTGCTTCTTCGGGTTGGTTCCGATAACGTCGTGTTTGTGAGGACCCGTTCGACTACGTCTGTTTGTCTTCTTCATGGACTCATTCTTCTTCCTTGCGGGATCTCAGGCAAGATGATCATACCCTCGAAATCACTTCTATCTTTGCTTGCTAGTTGCTCGCTCTTTTGCTATGCCTATGCTGCGATACCTACCACTTGCTTATCATGCCTCCCATATTGTTGAACCAAGCCTCTAACCCACCTTGTCCTAGCAAACCATTGTTTGGCTATGTTACCGCTTTGCTCAGCCCCTCTTATAGCGTTGTTAGTTGCAGGTGAAGATTGGAGCTTGTTCCATGTTTGGAACATGGATATTTTGTTGGGATATCACAATATATCTTATTTAATTAATGCATCTATATACTTGGTAAAGGATGGAAGGCTCGGCCTTATGTCTGGTGTTTTGTTCCACTCTTGCCGCCCTAGTTTCCGTCATATCGGTGTTATGTTCCCGGATTTTGCGTTCCTTACGCGGTTGGGTTATAATGGGAACCCCTTGACAGTTCGCTTTGAATAAAACTCCTCCAGCAAGGCCCAACATTGGTTTTACCATTTGCCACCTAGCCTCTTTTTCCCTTGGGTTAGGCCAGCCCAAGGGTCATCTTTATTTTAAACCCCCGGGCCAGTGCTCCTCTGAGTGTTGGTCCAACCCAGAGCATCGTGCAGGGCCATCCCTTGGCAACTTGGGTTACGTCGGCTCCTGTACGCTTAGCTTATCCGGTGTGCCCTGAGAACGAGATATGTGCAGCTCCTATTGGGATTTGTCGGCACAGCAGGTGGTCTTGCTGGACTTGTTTTACCATTGTCGAGGATGTCTTGTAGTACTGGGATACCGAGTCTGATCGGAATGTCTCGGGAGGAGGTCTATTCCTTCGTTGACCGTGAGAGCTTGTGATGGGCTAAGTTGGGACACCCCTGCAGGGATTTGAACTTTCGAAAGCCGTGCCCGCGGTTATGGGCAGATGGGAATTTATTAATGTCCGGTTGTAGAAAACCTGAACTTGACCTTAATTAAAATGAATCAACTGCGTGTGTAACCGTGATGGTCTCTTTCCGGCGGATTCCGGGAAGTGAACACAGTGTTGGAGTTATGTTTGACGTAGGTTGTTCTAGGATCACTTCTTGATCATAGTTTATCGATCGTGCTTTGCCTTCTCTTCTCGCTCTCTTTTGCATATGTTAGCCACCATATATGCTAGTCGCTTGCTGCAGCTCCACCTCATACCTTTACCTTACCCATAAGCTTGAATAGTCTTGATCGCGAGGGTGCGAGATTGCTGAGTCCCCGTGACTCACAGATACTTCCAAAACCAGCTTGCAGGTGCCGATGAGACCGTGCAGATGATGCAACCAAGCTCAGGAGGAGCTCGATGAAGATCTTGTCCTTTGTGTGGTTTTTCTCTAGTTGATCAGTAGTGGAGCCCAGTTGGGGTCGATCGGGGACCGTGTCGCATTTGGGGTTCTTCTTTTATTTTGGTTCCGTAGTCGGACCTTGATTGTATTTGGATGATGTAATGCTTTATTGTTGTAATTGTGTGAAGTGGCGATTGTAAGCCAACTATGTAACTTCTTCCCCTATTTTATTACATGGGTTGTGTGAAGATTACCTCACTTGCGACATTGCTTTCAATGCGGTTATGCCTCTAAGTCGTGCTTCGACACGTGGGAGATATAGCCGCATCGAGGGCGTTACAAGTTGGTAATCAGAGCCTTCCCTGACCTTAGGAGCCCCATTGCTTGATCGTTATTAGCGGCCGAGTTGTGTCTAGAAAAAAATGTTTTGAGTCATTTAGGAATTATATATCGGAGAGTTTAGGAATTCTTTTTACTTCCCAGTCTCCTCATCGCTCTGGTAAGGCATCCTGACGTAGAGTTTTGACTCTTCTCTTCTCAAATTTCACTAAAAAAAATTTTAGGATCACGCGGGTATCTTGGAATCGTTCCGATGGTTTTATGATGAGAACATTGTCTTGGTGCCTCCTGTCAGGGGTTTAGTGGAAGTGTCCCGGGGAGTTGAGCTCTGAGGTGTTGTCATCATAATTTTATCATTGCAGTTCTGGAATACCTGAGTTTAGTACGCCGACATCGAAAATCTCTTTTATGCAGTTCGTTGGTGAGATAACCTCGACGCCACCCAGTACTGGGGCGGGAGTTCGGGAGTATTGCCATAACTTGTATAACGGATGCTTTTCGAAGGTTGAGGTAGACGATTTCCGAAGGTTTCTTGGTTATGTGTTGAAGGATGGATACAGCTGGATGTAGGATTTGCTAGTTTGGGTGAGATATTATGCTTCCCCTGTATCCCCAATACCTGATTGCATAACCGGAAAGGTTCGGGAGTTTCATAGGTGGGAATCAAGTAGCTCGTAGGATATCTTTCCGACAGATGTATTATATGAAATTGGGGTTCGACGTCTAGTGGTCCGCCTACTCACGGTCGGTTTTATAGTGGTCTCGTTGTGTCTTAAAGAGTCCTTGGCTATGCCGACTCGGGGACGCTTCGTATGTCATGTGCACTGCCTTGTACATGATGGTGCTGTACGATCGAGCCCGTGTAGGCCCCACCACGAAAACTTCAGACGAAATCTCTATCATATGTTTGTTCCGGCTTATTTTGCAAGCCAATCCTTTGTTTTGAGTTGTGGTATTCGAGTTGCTTCGAAGTCAAATGTTGATTCCATACCTTTCCTAAACGGTGTTCTCATATTTATATGTGGATACCAATCCTTCTTGATCATCGAGTTTGTCATGTCAATCCTTTTCACCGGCTTGTTTCTCTTCAAGTGGATCCGATCCTTTCAACATCAGCAAGATCAAGTATCACTTCTTCTCAATGGTGTTTGTTTCATCCGTCTCCAAGTTGCCTTTGTTTTCCCGCCCACCCACCCTTTTTTCTCAAGGACTCGGATTTCTTAATCAAGCATCCTTTTATTCTTGTGAAGTCTCTTGATTCTTTTCTTTGAATGTTCTACTCGGTGGTTCACATGAAGATGCTCTTCTAGTTCGTCATTCCTCACTCATTTTTCATCTCCGGTGGTTTCAAGTCAAGCTTTGTTGATCATATCCTTTCCTCGTTTCAATGTTTTCTCATGCCGGTGCAATTCTTAATCATTCACCTCTCGCTATTCAATTGTTCTGGAGTGCCGAAGATATCTCAGAAGGATCGTCTTGTCATTCAAGTTCCGTTAATCCTATTTTGAGGATGTTTATCTCATTCAAGCCTTTTAATTCAACTGGTGCAACCTCTCTTTCAAATCGTTCAACGATGTATCTTTTGAGTGGGCCCTAACCCACATGTCTGTTTCCAGGATCTTAACTGACTCTTCTATTTTCCCGGAGCTATCCTCAAATTCTTTTTGAAGTTTGACGTAAGAATGAATTGTAATCAGTCAAATGTCTTTCTCCAAGATCTTTCAAATTCATTTCATTGTTGATTCAACTTTTATATTCTTCTCTATTCCGGTGCCTCAATAATTCTTGGTGGTGTTTCTCGTTGTCATTCTCATCTTTTGGAGACCGAAGAAGAGTTTCTCTTTAATCTTGCTCCATTCTCTTCAGGATTCATGGTGCTAGCCTGTTGCCATCCTCTCATAATTATTTTCGATTGTGAGAATCTTTTTTTTTCACCCATCAGGATATATTCAAGGGTATTTTCAGTTCGATTATCCGGAGCCCATCATTTCAGAAGACTTGTTTATTCTCAGCTTTCAGCTCTCGTCCTCCTAATCTTACCGGTGCATCGTTCAAGTGTTCTCTAATCAGCTCGTCATCTCTTCGTTCTCATATATCTAAATTCTCTCAAGCATCTTCATTCATTTGCTAATTCTTCCCGGTGTTTTCTTTATCTTCTCTTCGTTCATTTTTAAGTCTTACGGTGTTTCATTCAAGATTCCTCTTCTTACGTTATCATACTCCCGTTCTTTCAAATTCTACCGGTGGTTCATTGAAGACCTTTCCAAGTTTATGCTATATCTATCTTAATCCTTTCTACGAGAATAAGAAATATGTCATAATTCTTATTCTTGTTTCATCCTAATGATTAATTCTTTTTTCCGGAGGCCCTTCAAATTATCGGTTTCATTTGTTTCATTTTATCTTTTTCCCGGGGTTCCAACCTGTTTCAACTATGTAATCACGAAGATCTATCTAAATCCTTACAAGGCTCGATGTTTCAACGATGTTTATCTTTTTCTTCAATACTTTGACACAAGGCAGCCTCTCGACCCCTCGGCAACCCTCGACCCTCGACCCTCGAACCTCGAACCCTCGGCGACCCTCGACCCCTTGGTGACCCTCGACCCTAGTTCCCGACCCTCGCCCCTCAAACCCTCGGTGACCCTCAACCGCTCAGTGACCCTCGACCCTCTACCCTAGTTCCCGACCCTCGACCGCTCGATGATCCTCGACACCCTCGTTCCCGATAAAAATTAAGAAGAGGAAGAACAAGAAAAAATAGGAGAAGAAGAAAAAAAAGGAGAAGAAGAAGGAATAGAGGAGAAGAAGAAAAAATAGACTATATATTTTTCTTCTTCTCCTCTATTCCTTCTTCTTCTCCTTTTTTTTCTTCTTCTTCCTCTTCTTAATTTTTTTCTCCTTTTCTCCCCCCTCATGTCGAAGTTATCGGGGAGGGGGTATATTGACCCCCCCTCATGTTGAAGTTATCCGGGAGGGGGTATATATATCGACCCCCCCCTCATGTCGAAGTTATCAGGGAGGGGGTATATATATCAACCCCCCCTCTTCTTAATTTTTTCTTCTTCCTTCTTCCTTCTTCCTCTTTTCTTCTTCTTCCTTCTTCCATCTTCCTTTTTCCTCTCCTTCTTTTTCTTCTTCTTCCTTCTTCCTTTTTCCTCCCCTTCTTTTTCTTCTTCTTCCTCTTTTCTTCTTTTTCCTTATTTCCTTTTTCCTCTCCTCTTCTTTTTCCTCTCCTTCTTTTTCTTCTTCTTCCTTCTTGCCTTTTTCCTCTCCTTCTTTTTCTTCTTCTTCTTCTTCCTCCTTCTTCCTTCTTCCTCTTTTCTTCTTTTTCCTTATTTCCTTTTTCCTCTCCACTAACCACATATATATATATACATCCATACATACATATATAAATTATATATAAAAACAAAAAAAATCATCACATTATATATATATGAACAAAAAAATCATCACATAAAGAAATCATCACAAAAAACTCATCATAGCTGGGGTGGCGGCGGCTGGCGAGGGCATGGTGACGGCGACGGTGGGGGCTGGCCAGTGCAGGGGCGCGGTCGGTCGATCGGCGCGCTCAGGGGCGGGGCAGCAGGGTCGGGGGCAGGGGCGCGCCGGCTCGGGGACGACGTCGGCAATGGCGACGGCGACGACGGGGCACATGCGACGGTGACAGCAGGGGCGGCGGACGGCGTTGGGGCAGCCTGGCGGCGTCGATGTCGTCGGCATCATCGGGAGCAATTGCGAGGTGATAATGAAAATTTTCACAAGTGTTTGCTTATATACCCAGAGCATTGGTCCCGGTTCGTGGCACGAACCGGGACGAATGCTCACCTTTGGTCCCAGTTCGTGCCACCAACCGGGACCAAAGGTCTCTTTTCAGCAGCCCAAAGGGCGGGAAGCAGAGACCTTTGGTCCCGGTTGGTGGACGAACCGGCACCAAAGGTGAGTATTCGTCCCGGTTCGTGCCACCAACCAGGACCAAAGGTGGGTATTGGTCCTGGTTGGTGCCACCAACCGGGGCGAATGGGTGGCACAACAGTGGTGTGGTGGGAGTTTAGTCCTACCTCACTAGCTGAGAGAGCTCAGCAGCTGTTTATAAGGTGTGTTGTGGCACAGGTGCTGAGCTCCTCTCTAATATGCAGGCAGTACTTGCTTACCCTTGTCACTGCCATCTTGGGCCTATTGGGCCTGCGAGCCTGCATCCTGGCCCATCTACAGATGGGTATCTAGTCGTATGCAGGCTGTGTAGCCCAGTAGGTGGCATTTTTTAAATTTTTTCCAGTATTTTTGTTTTGTTTTTTTCATTATTTATTTTCTTTTGTTTTTTGCTTAATTTTTTAATTCTTTTTGCTTTTAGGCCAAAAAAGTTATAAACTTTCTGTTAGTACCATTAGTTTTCAAATTTGAATAGTTTAAATTTTAATTCTTTGAAATTTGTGTGAATCACTAGTTTGTGATTAACTCTACTATAAAAATAGATTTTGGAGTAATTCTTTTTCCTGCTATTTAATATTATTGTGTTTTATCATTATATTCAAAAACAGATTTTGTTATTTTAGTTTCTAACAAAAAAAAATCTTTATGATAATTCTTTTTGCTATTAAATTTTCTAACAAAAAAAGTTCTTTATGAAAATTCCTTTTGCTTTTAATGTTTTGAACAGAAAATACTTTGATAATTTCAGTTGCATAAATTCTATATAATTTTAGTTTCAATAATACTAGAGGTTTATAAAAGCTTTTTAGTTGATTCCTTTTGCTATTAGAGTTTCATTAAAGTTCTCTAGTTCATTACTTTTTCTATTAGAGTTTCATTAAAGTTTTCTAGTTCATTCCTTTAGTTTATTACTTTTGCTATTAGAGTTTCATAAAAGTTTTCCAGTTCATTTTTTTATATTAGTTCATTCTTTGAGCTAAATGAGCCTGAAATTGAAAAGCACTTCAAATGAACTTTGAAGAGGTTGAAAATTGGCATGATTTTATCATTTCACCCACATAGCATGTGCTAAAAAGTTGAGAGGGTCACAACAACAACTGGATGCACTTCGTGTACAAAATGGACAATCTCTTTCGAGGTATTAGGGTTTCGGACGAAAACTCATCTATTATAAAGGGATTTCAATTTTTTGAACTTATTTGAACTCCAGACTTTTTGTGTGTTCAAAATGAACCATTCAAAGCCACATCATCAATTTTCAACCCTTTCTGACTTCATCTGTTATTTTTCATGCATTTACTGATTTTTTTTAGCTAAGTGACCCTGAAATTGAAAAACACTTCAAATGAACTTTGAAGAGGTTGAAAATTGGCATGATATCATCATTTCACCCACATAGCATGTGCTAAAAAGTTGAAAGGGTTAAGACAACAACTGGATGCACTTCGTGTACAAAACGGACAATCTCTCTCGAAGTATGAGGGTTTCGGACAAAAACTCGTCTGTTACAAAGGGATTTCATTTTTTTGAACTTATTTGAACTCCAGACTTTTTGTGTGTTCAAAATGCACCATCCAAAGTCACATCATCAATTTTCAACCCTTTCTGACTTCATTTGTTATTTTTCATGCATTTACTGATTTTTTTGAGCTATATGACCCTGAAAATGAAAAGCACTACAAATGAACTCTGAAAAGGTTGAAATTTGGTATGGTATCATCATTTCACCCACATAGCATGTGCCAAAAAGTTGAGAGGGTTACGGCAATAACTAGATGCACTCCATGACGTTCAAAACGTCATTGAAGTCCCGGTTCTAAGCCGTAAAGCATGGCACACTGAACTATCGAGTAGTCATCAGCTTTGCTCTGCCAGACATTCATAACATCTGGTGTTGCTCCTGCAGCAGGTCTGGCACCTAGCGGTGCTTCCAGGACGTAATTCTTTTATGCAGCAATGAGGATAATCCTCAAGTTACGGACCCAGTCCGTGTAATTGCTACCATCATCTTTCAACTTTTCTTTCTCAAGGAACGCATTAAAATTCAATGGAACAACAGCACGGGCCATATATCTACAATCAACATAGACAAGAAAAATACTATCAGGTACTAAGTTCATGATAGGTTTAAGTTCAATTAATCATATTACTTAAGAACTCCCACTTAGATAGACATCCCTCTAATCCTCCAAGTGATCACGTGATCCAAATCAACTAAACCATGTTCGATCATCACGTGAGATGCAGTAGTTTCAATGGTGAACATCACTCTGTTGACCATATCTACTATATGATTCATGCTCGACCTTTAGGTCTCAGTGTTCCGAGGCCATATCTGCATATGCTAGGCTCGTCAAGTTTAACCTGAGTATTCCGCGTGTGCAACTGTTTTGCACCAGTTGTATTTGAACGTAGAGCCTATCACACCTGATCATCACGTGGTGTCTCAGCACGAAGAACTTTCGCAATGGTGCATACTCAGGGAGAACACTTGTACCTTGATAATTTAGTGAGAGATCATCTTATAATGCTACCGTCAATCAAAGCAAGATAACATGCATAAAAGATAAACATCACATGCAATCAATATAAGTGATACGATATGGCCATCATCATCTTGTGCTTGTGATCTCCATCTCCGAAGCACCATCATGATCACCATCATCACCGGCGCGACACCTTGATCTCCATCGTAGCATCGTTGTCGTCTCAACTTATGCTTCTACGACTATCGCTACCGCTTAGTGATAAAGTAAAGCATTACAGGGCGTTTGCATTGCATACAATAAAGCGACAACCATATGGCTCCTGCCAGTTGCCGATAACTCAGTTACAAAACATGATCATCTCATACAATAAAATATAGCATCATGCCTTGACCATATCACATCACAACATGCCCTGCAAAAACAAGTTAGACGTCCTCTACTTTGTTGTTGCAAGTTTTACGTGGCTGCTACGGGCTGAGCAAGAACCGTTCTTACCAAAGCAGCAAAACCACAATGATAGTTTGTGAAGTTAGTGTTGTTTTAACCTTCTCAAGGACCGGGCGTAGCCACACTCGGTTCAACTAAAGTTGGAGAAACTGACACCCGCCAGCCACCTATGTGCAAAGCACGTCGGTAGAACCAGTCTCGTGTAAGCGTACGCGTAATGTCGGTCCGGGTCGCTTCATCCAACAATACCGCCGAACCAAAGTATGACATGCTAGTAAGCACTATGACTTATATCACCCACAACTCACTTGTGTTCTACTCGTGCATATAACATCTATGCATAAAACCAGGCTCGGATGCCACTGTTGGGTAACGTAGCAATTTCAAAAAAATTCCTACGCACACACAGGATCATGGTGATGCATAGCAACGAGAGGGGAGAGTGTTGTCCATGTACCCTCGTAGACCGAAAGTGGAAGCATTAGCACAACGCGGTTGGTGTAGTCGTACGTCTTCACGATCCGACCGATCAAGTACCGACCGTACGACACCTCCGAGTTCAGCACACGTTCAGCTCGATGACGTCCCTCGAACTCCGATCTAGCCGAGCTTTGAGGGAGAGTTCTGTCAGCACGACGGCGTGGTGACGATGATGATGTTCTACCGATGCAGGGCTTCGCCTAAGCACCGCTATGATATTATCGAGGTGGACTATGGTGGAGGGGGCACCGCACACGGCTAAGAGATCCAAGGGATCAATTGTTGTGTCTAGAGGTGCCCCCTACCCCCGTATATAAAGGAGCAAGGGGGGGAGAGGCGACCGGCCAGGAGGAGGCGCGCCAGGGAGGAGTCCTACAACCTCCCTCCTTTCCTAGTTGGAGTAGGAGAAGGGGGAAGGAGGAGGGAGAGAGGAAGGAAAGGGGGGCGCCGCCCCCCTCCTTGTCCAATTCGGACTAGAGGGGGAGGGGGCGTGCGGCCTGCCCTGGCCGCCCCTCCTCTTCTCCACTAAGGCTCATCTTGGCCCATTAAACCCCCGGGGGTTCCGGTAACCCCCGGTACTCCGGTAAAATCCCGATTTCACCCGAAACACTTCCGATATCCAAATATAGGCTTCCAATATATCAATCTTTATGTCTCGGCCATTTCGAGACTCCTCGTCATGTTCGTGATCACATTCGGGACTCCGAACTATCTTCGGTACATCAAAACACATAAACTCATAATATAACCGTCATCGAACTTTAAGCGTGTGGACCCTACGGGTTCGAGAACTATGTAGACATGACCGAGACATGTCTCCGGTCAATAACCAATAGCGGAACCTGGATTCTCATATTGGCTCCTACATATTCTACGAAGATCTTTATCGGTCAAACCGCATAACAACATACGTTGTTCCCTTTGTCATCGGTATGTTACTTGCCCGAGATTCGATTGTCGGTATCTTAATACCTAGTTCCATCTCGTTACTGGCAAGTCTCTTTACTCGTTCCGTAATACATCATCCCGCAACTAACTCATTAGTTGCAATGCTTGCAAGGCTTATAGTGATGTGTATTACCGAGTGGACCCAGAGATACCTCTCCGACAATCGGAGTGACAAATCCTAATCTCGAAATACGCTAACCCAACAAGTACCTTCGGAGACACCTGTAGAGCACCTTTATAATCACCCAGTTACATTGTGACGTTTGGTAGCACACAAAGTGTTCCTCCGGTAAACGGGAGTTGCATAATCTCATAGTCATAGGAACATGTATAAGTCATGAAGAAAGCAATAGCAGAATACTAAACGATCGAGTGCTAAGCTAACGAAATGGGTCAAGTCAATCACATCATTCTCCTAATGATGTGATTCCGTTAATCAAATGACAACTCATGTCAATGGCTAGGAAACATAACCATCTTTGATCAACGAGGTAGTCAAGTAGAGGCATACTAGTGACACTCTGTTTGTCTATGTATTCACACAAGTATTATGTTTCCGGTTAATACAATTCTAGCATGAATAATAAACATTTATCATGATATAAGGAAATAAATAATAACTTTATTATTGCCTCTAGGGCATATTTCCTTCAGACATGTCCTTCACATAGAAAACCTGTGCCACATCATTGGCTAGGACGAATGGTTCGTCTGTGTACCCAAGATTGTTCAGATCCACTGTTGTCATTCCGTACTGTGGGTCTACCTGTACCCTGCCTCCTGACAGATTGACCCATTTGCACTTAAAGAAAGGGACCTTAAAATCATGTTCATAGTCAAGTTCCCATATGTCCACTATGTAACCATAATATGTGTCCTTTCCCCTATTGGTTGCTGCATCAAAGCGGACACCGTTGTTTTGGTTGGTGCTCTTTTGATCTTGGGCGATTGTGTAAAATGTATTCCCATTTATCTCGTATCCTATGTAAGTCAATTAGTCGAAGATGGTCCCCTGGACAATGAGTACAGCTCATCAGAAACAGTGTTGTCACCTCTGAGACGCGTTTCCAACCAACTGCCGAAAGTCCTGATGTGTTCACATGTAATCCAGTCGTCACACTGCTCCGGGTGTTTGGAGCGCAGACTATTCTTGTGTTCATCGACATACGGGGTCACCAAGGTAGAGTTCTATAGAGATGTGTAGTGTGCTTGAGACCAAGAATGTCCGTCCCTACATATTATTGAGTGCCCTCCAAGCTTGCCTTTTCCAATCAGTCTCCCCTCATACCGCGATTAAGGGAGACCAATCTTCTCAAGGCCATGAATGAAGTCAACACAAAACCCAATGACATCCTTTGTTTGATGGCCCATGGAGATGCTTCCTTCTGGCCTAGAGTGGTTACGGACATATTTCTTTAGGACTCCCATGAACCTCTCAAAGGGGAACATATTGTGTAGAAATACGGGGCCCAGAATGACAATCTCATCGACTAGATGAACTAGGACGTATGTCATGATATTGAAGAAGGATGGTGGGAACACCAGCTCGAAACTGACAAGACATTGCGCCACATCACTCCTTAGCCTTGGTAGGATTTCTGGATCGATCACCTTCTGAGAGATTGCATTGAGGAATGCACATAGCTTCACAATGGCTAATCAAACATTTTTCGGTAGAAGCCCCCTCAATGCAACCGGAAGCAGTTGCATCATAATCAAGTGGCAGTCATGAGACTTAAGGTTCTGAAATTTTTTCTCGTTCATATTTATTATTCCCTTTATATTCGACGAGAAGCCAGAAGGGACCTTCATACTGAGCAGGCATTCAAAGAAGATTTCCTTCTCTTCTTTGGTAAGAGCGTAGCTGGCAGGACCTTCATACTGCTTTGGAGGCATGCCGTCTTTTGTGCAAACATTGCAGGTCCTCCCGTGCCTCTGATGTATCTTTTGTCTTCCCATACACGCCCAAGAAGCCTAGCAGGTTCACACAAAGGTTCTTCATCATGTGCATCACGTCGATTGAATAGCGGACCTCCAGGTCTTTCTAGTAGGGTAGGTCCCAAAATATAGATTTCTTCTTCCACATGGGTGCGCGTCCCTCAGCGTCATTCGGAACAGATAGTCCACCGGGACCCTTTCCAAATATTACGTGTAAATCATTGACCATAGCAAGTACGTGATCACCGGTACGCATAGCGGGCTTCTTCTGGTGATATGCCTCGCCTTTGAAATGCTTGCCTTTCTTTCAACATTGATGGTTGGTTGGAAGAAATCGACGATGCCCCAGGTACACATTCTTCCTGCATTTGTCCAGGTATATACTTTCGGTGTCAGCTAAACAGTGCGTGCATGTGTGGTATCCCTTGTTTGTCTGTTCTGAAAGGTTACTGAGAGCAGGCCAATCATTGATGGTTATAAACAGCAACACATGCAGGTCGAATTCCTCCTGTTTGTGCTCATCCCACACATGTACACCATTTCCATTCCACAACGGTAAAAGCTATTCAACTAATGGCCTTAGGTACACATCAATGTCGTTGCTGGGTTGCTTAGGGCCTTGGATGAGAACTGGCATCATAATGAACTTCCGCTTCATGCACATCCAAGGAGGAAGGTTATACATACATAGAGTCATGGGCCAGGTGTTGTGATTGCTGCTCTGCTCCCCGAAAGGATTAATGCCATCTGCGCTTAAACCAAACCATACGTTTCTTGGGTCACCTGCAAACTCACCCCGGTACTTTCTCTCGATTTTTCTCCACTGCGACCCGTCGGCAGGTGCTCTCAACTTCTCGTCTTTCTTACGGTCCTCTCTGTGCCATCGCATCAACTTGGCATGCTCTTTGTTTCTAAACATACATTTCAACCGTGGTATTATAGGAGCATACCACATCACCTTGGCAGGAACCCTCTTCCTGGGGGCTCTCCGTCAACATCACCAGGGTCATCTCGTCTGATCTTATACCGCAATGCCCCGCATACCGGGCATGTGTTCAAATCCTCGTATGCACCGCGGTAGAGGATGCTGTCATTAGGGCATGCATGTATCTTCTGCACCTCCAATCCTAGAGGGCATACGACCTTCTTTGCTGCATACGTACTGTCGGGCAATTCGTTATCATTTGTAAGATTCTTCTTCAATATTTTTAGTAGCTTCTCAAATCCTTTGTCAGGCACAACTTTCTCTGCCTTCCACTGCAGCAATTCCAGTACGGTACCGAGCTTTGTGTTGCCATCTTCGCAATTGGGGTACAACCCTTTTTTGTGATCCTCTAACATGCGACCAAACTTCAGCTTCTCCTTTTCACTTTCGCACTGTCTCCTTGCATCAACAATGACCCGGCGGAGATCATCATTGGGCACATCATTTGGTTCCTCTTGATCTTCAGCTTCCCCCATTGCAGCAACACTGTATTCAGGGGGCACATAGTTGTCATCGTCCTCTTCTTCTTCGTTGTCTTCCATCATAATCCCTATTTCTCCGTGCTTGGTCCAAACAATATAGTGTGGCATGAAACCCTTATAAAGCAGGTGGGTGTGAAGGATTTTCTGGTCAGAGTAATACTTCATATTCCCACATATAGGGCATGGACAACACATAAAACCATTCTGCTTGTTTGCCTCAGCCACTTCGAGAAAATTATGCACGCCCTTAATGTACTCGGAGGTGTGTCTGTCACCGTACATCCATTGTCGGTTCATCTATGTGCATTATATATAATTAAGTGTGTCAAAAACCATTAAAGAACATCATGAATAGATAAGTGACCAAATTAATAGAAGTTCATCATCACATTAAAACCAAAGTACATACATAGTTCTCATTGAACAACATATAGCTCTCCAGAGCATCTAATTAAACCATACATTGAAACTATGTAAAACATTTCAATGCAACAACAAATGCGGTCATAATCGCAACCAAGGTAACAATTGATCCAACGGCATAATAATACCAAGCCTTGGTATGAATGGCATATTTTCTAATCTTTCTAATCTTCAAGTGCATTGCATCCATCTTGATCTTGTGAACATCGACGACATCCGCAACATGCAACTCCAATATCATATTCTCCTCCTCAATTTTTTTCCTTCAAGTAATTGTTTTCTTCTTCAACTAAATTTAACCTCTCGACAATAGGGTCAGTTGGAATTTCCGGTTCACATACCTCCTAGATAAATAAAATCTATGTCACATTGGTCGGCATAATTGTCATAAACAATAAATGAACCAAATAGTTATAAAAGATAATATATATACCACATCCGAATCATAGACAGGACGAGGGCCGACGGGGGCGGATACCAAAACCATCGCACTATATAATAACAAACAATAATAAAAGTAAGAAAATTAGACAAGTATCTATCTAATCATACAAGTAAGATTTTTTTTATTTTACAAAGAAGATAAGAACAAGAGGCTCACCACGGTGGTGTCGGCGACGAGATCGACGGCGGTGAAGACGGGGACGGGACATGACGGACCGCTAAACCTATACAAATCTTGAGGAAAATGGAGCTTGCAGGTCGAGCTTGGAGAGGAGAAAGCTTAAGTAGTGTGGCTCGGGCATTTCATTGAACACCTCATGTGCATAGGAGGTGAGCTAGAGCACAACACACCTCTCCCAAAAAATAGAGCAGTGAGCTGAGCTGAGCGCGCGGGCACTATATATAGGCATCTCATTGGTCCTGGTTCGTGGCTAGAACCGGGACTAAAGGACCCCCTTTGGTCCCAGTTCCAGCAACAAACCGGGACCAATGGTTGTGGGCTAGGAGCGAGGCCCATTGGTCTCGGTTCGTGTATGGAACCGAACCAATAGGGCTAGATGAACCGGGACCAATGGCCCACGAGGCCCGGCCGGCCCCCTGGCGTCACGAACCGAGACATATGCCACCATTGGTCCCGGTTCGTGAGTGAACCGGGACTAATGGGATTACCCGGCCTGGACCAAAGCCCTGTTTTCTACTAGTGGAAGGGCACCCCACACGACACCGTCGGCTGGCATGGGCATTGAAGAAATGAGTTCTTGCGCCTCCTTGAGACGGTCGGCCTGTCCAAGGAGGTCCACCATGCAGGTGTAGTGCAACAGTGTAGGTCGCAACTGGTATGTACTCTCCATTGATGAGAAGTACTTGTGCCCATCCTAGTACATTCCAGCGTGGTTGCATGTCGACAAGAGGCCGACCATTGCGACATTATCTGGTCGGGTGCCTTCTGACACCATCGCCTAGAAGAGATATACAGCAACATCACCATGCCCGTGCATGCCGTACCCAGTGATCAGTGCCGTCCAAGACACAATGCTCTTCTTGGGCATTTCGTTGAACAACCGTTGGGCCTGGGGAAAACTTCTGCAGCACGCATGGAAGTTGATGAGAGAGTTGCAGAGCTGCATGTTGGCACGGAAGCCTGGGAGTCTCTCTTGCATGCAGTGTTCGACACCTAGGCCTACATCGCACTCTCCAAGGTGGGCACATGAGGGAGCACGCCCACGAGCATCACGACGTCTGGCTCCACGCCGCCGCCATCGTGGCCACACATGCGGCTGTAGAGATCAAGGGCGTCCCCTGCGAGGCCATTCTGCGCGTGGGATGACAGCACGGCATGCTGGAATTTTGTCTATTTCGGGCCAGCCCAATAGCAATTTCAGAAATTCCTAATAAATCCTAGAGGCCCACACAGCCCATTCGTGCAAGGAAATAAGTGGAACTAAAGTTTAGTCCCACATTGCTAGTTTAGAGGGAGTTGGACCTCTTTATAAGGGAGGTTCTCTCCCCACATGTATGAGCATGAGAACAAGAGGGACATCCACGCGTGCTCCTCCTCCGCCGCCCACCTCGCCACGCCTCGCCTCGTCAAGACGCGCCGCGGGTTGCGGGAATGAGCCAAGCCGAAACCGCACCTCTTTGAGTCCTGTACGGGAGAAGGGTGATAAGGTTTTTGGGGAGCGCTCCACGCGACTACTGACTTCTTCGTCACGAACGCCCCAAACTCCGACGACTTCTTCCCCGACATCGACAACCTTCTCGACGACATGGCTGGCGAGGACACCGACCCCAAGTCCAGTGCTTCTGCTAGTGTTGTCCCGTACATGTTCTTTCTCTTCCTGTTAGAGGTCCTGCCACAGTTCCTTGTTCTAGTGTTTGTCCTAGATATGTTAAGTTCTATTTCATATATGCAACTTGCTCGACTATCTGCTCTAGATATGTTTGGTTACAGTTCACATATGCAGATGTTATTTACCTTCTCTCTATCAGATCGCATGACTTGTTTTATCTCTGCTATACTAGTCATGCTTTATCTAGTATTTCTGTTAATAAAATCATTCGGTGAATTGCTCATATTTCCAACAATCCAAAAACCTTATTAATAGGCAATTTACCCCGAGTGGTTTTGCTGCTTCCATGAGACCTCCTATGTTTGAGGGTATCCACTACAAGAGGTGGCGCGTGAGAACAGTCTTATGGTTTCAAACCATGAGTTGCTATGACGCCACTCTTGGCAAACCTGAAGGAGAATATGGTGCTCAACAAGAACAAGCTTTTCAGAAAATGGATACCCTGTTTAAGGCTGCTCTCTTGAGTGTTCTTGGTGAGAACATAGTTGATGCTTATGCCTCAATTGATAATGGAAAAGATATGTGGGACGCACTCGAGGCCAAGTTTGGGGTCTCGGATGCTGGCACTGAGTTGTACATCATGGAGCAATTCTATGATTACAGGATGACTGAAGAGCGCTCTGTGCTCATGAAATACAGTCATTTGCTAGAGAACTTGAGCACTTCAATTGTATGCTACCGGACAAGTTTGTTGCCGGAGGTATCATCACTAAGCTTCCTCCCACGTGGAGGAACTTTGCTACCTTACTGAAGCATGAGGCAGGAGTTTTCCGTTCCGGATCTCATTGGTACTCTTGATGTGGAAGAAAAGGCGAGAGCAAAGGACAACCATGCTCGAGGTATTGAGGGAGGTTCTAGTGCCAATCTGGTAAAGAAGAAAAACTTCCAGCCCCACAAGTTCAAGAACAAGGGCAAGTTTGATGGTAAAGCAAAGTTTGATGGGAAGAACAAGGTTGTACAGCACACAAACTTCAAGAAGAAGAATGACAAGAAGAAAGGTGTTTGTCATGTGTGTGAAGATCCTGATCATTGGGCTCCTAGTTGTCCTAATCGCTATGACAAGCGTCATCTTGGGAAAGGCGGCAAGACCGCTAATGTTGTCATTGGAGACACTGACATGAAGGATGCTGGGTATGGTATATTTCACACTATTGTTTCAGTATGCCATTCTCCTAATTGGTTAATTGACACGGGTGCTAATGTGCATGTATGCAGTGATATTTCCATGTTCTCGTATTATCAGACCGCAGGGACTTCCACCATGCTGATGGGCAACGGTTCAAGTGCTTTTGTTCATGGTGTTGGCACAGTCGATCTAAAGTTTACTTCGGGGAAGATCGTGCGGCTGAAGAACGTGCATTATGTCCCCTCCGTCAATAAAAATCTTGTTAGCGGGTCTCTTCTGTGTAGAGATGGCTACAAGCTTGTCCTTGAGTCGAATAAATTTTCAATATCCAAGTATGGAACCTTTGTTGGTAAAGGCTATGAGTCAGGAGGCCTGTTTCGTTTATCCTTGTCAGACGTTTGCAATAAAGTTGTTAATCATGTCTGCAATAATAGTGAATCAAATGTGTGGCATTCACATCTTTGTCATGTTAACTTTGGTTGCATGTCGCGATTAGCAAAGTTGAACTTCATCCCTAGTTTCACCACTGCCAAGGGATCTAAGTGTCAAGTGTGTGTGCGCAAGCTAAGCAACCTCGTAAGTCTCATACGACTGCAGAAACAAGAAATCTTGCACCACTAGAACTCATACATTCAGATCTTTCTGAAATGAATGGTGTGTTGACAAAAGTTTGAAAGAAATATTTTATGATGTTAATTGATGACTCCACTAGATACTGCCATGTGTATCTTATGAAATCTAAGGATGAGGCTTTGAACTATTTCAAGATCTATAAAGTGGAAGCGGAAAACCAACTTGATCGAAAGATCAAGAGGCTTAGGTCCGATCATGGTGGAGAGTATTTCTCAAATGAATTGGATTCCTTTTATGCAGAACATGGTATAATCCATGAGAGGACACCCCCCTATTCAGCCTAGTCAAATGGGGTGGACAAAAGAAAGAACCATAGTCTAACTGATTTGGTTAACGCCATGTTAGACACATCGGGTCTCTCCAAGGCATGGTGGGGGGAGGCGATATTGATTGCATGTCATGTCCTAAACCGAGTTCCCACAAAGAACAAAGAGATAACTCCATTCGAGGAATGGGAGAAGAAAAGGTTAAAACTCTCTTATCTATGAACCTGGGGTTGTTTGGCGAAAGTCAATGTGCCAATTCCAAAGAAGCGCAAGCTTGGACCAAAGACTATGGATTGTGTTTTCCTAGGATATGCTTTTCATAGCATTGGTTATAGATTCTTGGTTGTAAAATCTGAGGTACCTGACATGCATGTCGGTACGATTATGGAGTCGAATGACGCAACTTTCTTTGAAGATATATTTCCCAAGAAGGATATGGCTACCTCATCTAATCAGGAGATGCCTAGTTCATCGAATCAGGAACCAGTTACAATTACTCAACCTGTGATTTCGATAGAACACTTTGAAAATCATGTAGAGGAGAACAATGAAGTTCCTACTAGGAGCAAGAGACAGAGGACTGCAAAGTCCTTTGGTGATGATTTTCTTGTGTATCTCATAGATGATACTCCCAATTCTATTTCAGAGGTCTATGCGTCTGAAGATGCTGACTACTGGAAGGAAGCGGTCCGTAGTGAGATGGATTCCATCTTGGCAAATGAAACTTGGGAGATCACTAATCGTCCTGACAGGTGCAAACCTATAGGGTGCAAATGGATATTCAAGAAGAAGCTTATGCCTGATGGTACTATTGAAAATACAAGGCACGGCTCATGGCCAAGGGTTATAGCCAAAAGGAAGGTGCAGACTTCTTTGATACTTACTCACCTATGGCTTGACTGACCACTATTCGAGTACTACTTTCTCTAGCGGCCTCACATGGTCTTCTCGTTCATCAAATGGATGTTAAGACTGCTTTCCTAAATGGAGAGTTGGATGAGGAAATATATATGGAACAACCAGATGGGTTTGTAGTAGATGGTCAGGAGGGAAAAGTGTGCAAGTTGCTGAAGTCTTTGTATGGACTCAATCAAACACCCAAATAGTGGCATGAGAAGTTTGAAAGAACTTTAACAGCTACAGGCTTTGTTATAAACGAAGCTGATAAATGTGTGTACTATCGCCATGGTGGGGCGAGGGAGTTATCCTTTGTTTGTATGTTGATGACATACTGATTTTCGGAACAAATCTGAAGGTTATTAAGGAGGTCAAGGATTTCCTATCTCGTTGCTTTGAGATGAAGGATTTAGGAGTGGTTGGTGTCATTCTGAACATCAAGTTGTTGAGAGACGATGATGGTGGGATTACATTGCTTCAATCTCACTATGTGGAAAAGATCTTGAGTCGCTTTGGCTATAGTGACTGCAAGCCTTCTCCAACACCATATGATGCTAGTGTGTTGCTTCGAAAGAATCGAAGAATTGCTAGAGACCAATTGAAATATTCTTAGATTATTGGCTCGCTTATGTATTTAACCAGTGCTACAAGACCTGACATCTCTTTTGTTGTTAGCAAACTCAGCAGGTTTGTCTCAAAATCAGGAGATGTGCATTGGAAAGCTCTAGAGAGAGTTTTGCGTTATTTGAAAGGCACTACGAATTATGGAATTCACTACACTGGGCACCCAAAGGTGCTTGAAGGGTATAGTGACTCAAACTGGATCTTAGATGCTGATGTGATAAAGGCCACGAGCGGATATGTATTCACTCATGGAGGTGGCGTTGTTTCTTGGAAGTCTTGCAAGCAGACCATCTTATCGAGGTCAACAGTGGAAAGAGAACTCACAGCACTAGATACAGCTACGGTCGAAGTGGATTGGCTTCATCATCTCTTGAATGACTTGCCGGTTGTTGAGAAACCTGTACCAGGTATCCTTATGAACTGCGACAATCAAACTGTGATCACGAAAGTGAGCAGCTCAAAAGATAACATGGAGTCATCAAGACACGTTCAGAGAAGGTTAAAGTCTATCAGGAAAATGAGAAACCCCAGAGTTATTGCATTGGATTATATCCAAACGTCTAAAAATCTGGCAGATCCTTTTACTAAGGGTCTATCACGTAATGTGATAGATAATGCATCAAGGGAGATGGGTATGAGACCCACAATATGAGTTGTTCACAGTGGTAACCTAGTCTATGTGATCGGAGATCCCGTGAATTAGATGTGGAAGACAAGTTGTTGATCAACTGAGAGGAGAGTATCCTTACTATTAACAATACCACTCCATGAAGATGCAATACTCTCCTAATCTGCATGGCTGGTTGATGTATATCTTAATGTGTTCTAATTGGCTCATTGAAGTAGAGATGTTTTCCTGCAGAACATCTTTTGAAGAACACACCTATATGAGTCTGATTGTTAAACGTCGCAATCTATGAGAGTAGGGTTCTCTCTAGTAAACTCATGAAAGGTCTCGGAGTATGACACATAAGCTCCACCCGCGGGGAAGACCCACGGCAGCCACGTATTGGTCAAGGCTTTATGTGAAGCTAGATTTGTAGAAAACTTGCAGTTCAAGGTCCAGTCCACTGTTCAAGTTGCTTACTAGTGTAGCATAGAGTTCTAGGGGGAAGTTCAACTTAACAGTCTCCACTGCAGTACCGGTATATAAAAAAATGTTTTTGGAACCAAAGGCAATTTTTGTGCGCCTCTGGGATCTGGTGGGGGATTGTTGGAATTTTGTCTATTTTGGGCCAGCCCAATAGTAGTTTCAGAAATTCCTAATTAGTCCTAGAGGCCCACACAGCCCATTCGTGCAAGGCAAGAGGTGGAACTAAAGTTTAGTCCCACAGTGCTAGTTTAGAGGGAGTTGGACCTCTTTATAAGGGAGGTTCTCTCCCCACATCTATGAGCATGAGAACAAGAGGGACATCCACGCGCGAACCTCCTCCGCCGCCCGCCTTGCCACGCCACGCCTCGTCACGACGCGTCGCGCCGCTGGTTGTGGGAATGAGCCGAGCCGATGTCTAAATTTTTGCCACGCACGACGGGTATATGAACGGTCACATGGGAGCCGAAACGTTTTTGCTGTAGTGGAGATTGATTACGAACGGCGCACCTCTCTGCCTGCTGCCTGTTCGCTTCGTCTCCCTCTGTTGCTTCACCTCCCGTCGCAGCTTGTTCGCCTCTCTCTACTGTGCCTATATAAGAGAGGTTGCTCCTCTCCAGAGAGGCACATCAGAAAGACCATCTCCCTCTCGCCACTAAGTTCCCGAGCACTGCACTGATGCTACGTTCTTCCCCATCCCGGCTTGCAGCGTGCACCGCAGGTCGGGACAGTAGGCCTCTGAAACCGCACCTCTTTGAGTCCAGTATGGGAGAAGGGTGATAAGGTTTTTGGGGAGTGCTCCGCGCGACTACTGACTTCTTCGTCACGGACGCCCCAGACTCCGACGACTACTTCCCCGACGATGACTTCTTCGCCGACGTCGACAACCTTCTCGATGACATGGCTGGCAAGGACACCGTCCCCAAGTCCAGTGCTTCTGCTGGTGCTGCTGTCCCGTACATGTTCTTGCTCTTCCTGTTAGAGGTCCTGCCACAGTTCCTTCTTCCAGTGTTTGCCCTAGATATGTTAAGTTCTATTTCATATATGCAACTTGATCTACTATCTGCTCTAGATATGTTTGGTTACAGTTCACATATGCAGATGTTATTTACCTTCTGATCACATGACTTGTTTTATCTCTTCTATACTAGTCATGCTTTATTTAGTATTTCTGTTAATAAAATCATTCGATAAATTGCTCATATTTCCAACACGGCGTTCCACGAGACAATGTCACAGGAGGTCAATGGCATCTCGTCAAACACCTGCCGGCCAAGGCCAGCACCGCGGCGCGCGTACGCTGATATGAGGCAGTTGCCCACGTTTGTCTCGGCGGCGAGCCCTGCTTTCCCCGCGAGGGCATGGAGCTGTGACACGACGCTCTGAGGAGCGGCGGGGAGCAGCGTCATGAGTGTGACGGCATCAAAGGGGGCGCCGGCCGCCCGCATGCGGCGGAAGAGGGCGAAGCAGGCCGCCGGGAGCGCGTGCAGCGCGCATCCGAAGATGAGGGAGTTAAAGGCAGTGCGGCGTGTGGTGGGAGGCGTGGACGCAAGGGGCATTTCATTAAGGAGTTGGTGGGCGCGCGGGAGGAGGCCGAGGCGGGAGTAGGAGGAGAGCAGCAAGGAGAGGAGGTAGGCATCGAAGGAAGGGAGCAGGCCGCACTTGCAACCGAGTGACTGTATCTGGGCGACGCTAGAGACCAGGGATAGTGTCGTGCAAGAGATTACCGCGGCTGGTAGCGCAAGGGCGTGCGGCAGTGGCGAGGGGTCACCGTCGCGAAGCAGGGCCAGGACCTCCCGATGCCGGGCGAGGCGCGCCAAGGTGAGCACCCGGGCGCTCCATGGCTCCGTGCAATTAGCGTCGCCTGCTAAGGCGGCGGCGGTGGAGGTCGCCACAGAGGTGGAAGGCTCCATGGTCATCTTTAGCCAGCACAAGCCAGGAGCTTTTTTTTAGTAAATTTTGAGGGGACGAGATGATCCCGGCCTAGTTGCGAAACGGTGCCTCCCTCCTAGGGCCCAGGTCGTGGGTTACCTGTTGGCGGCCCAACAGGGTCTCTAGAAATTATGTCCAAATTTTAATGAATTTCGTCATGTTTGATATAATTTGTCTAGTTTATTTAGATCCGATTTGAAATATGTGCGGGCAGTTTTGGATGACCGGCTCCTGCATCAGTGCCCACCGACTGTTCCCCACCGGTCCACTGAAGGATAATGTTGGAGATGCCCTTATATAATTATTATAAATGTTTTTTCCGAGGGAAATATAGTTAAACGTTTTCATTTATACAACGTAACCATAAGGAGCACGAGCAGGAGAAAAGAGGGTCCGAAGCGCACACGCGTGCCTAGCCTACTACTCCAGCGAGTACACGGGCGGCTAGTAGAGTCCTAGAGGCCTAGGCGAGCAACCAAAGCGGCGATTTGGACGAACGCCAACCATCCAATCGCATCTGATCTGGCCTCCTTGACCTAACCGCTCAAGGCGAAAAGGAATTCTATGAGACCAGGTCTCACGGGTTAGCAGGTCACACCCATCCTGATGGATGACACAAATCACAAAGCATCTACCCCACCCTCCACCTGAAATCAGGGGAGGAGAGATTAAATGCTTTGTGATGTGTGAATGTCAGGTGTCATCCATCAGGGCGGGTCTCACTTGCTAATCGTGATACCTGGTCTCATATTTTTTTTACCAAAATCTAAAAAGTGGCCGCGCGCTAACTGGAGAGAACGAGCGGCCGAGCTTTCTTGCCATGCATGAGTTGTATTTTTGTCTGTTAGTGCATGTCGTTATCAGTATTTAATGTGTTCACACTGATTATTCCAATTTGAAAGAAACAACTTCACGTACAATTATTTTGGTTTTCTGAATTTTAAAAAAACCATATCTTTCAAACCGCGATTCGGAATTTAGATCCGTCTTCACTGTTGAATTCTTTGCGACGAGTTCTTTGAAACTAGATCCCCCATGAGTATGTCTCGACGAAATTTTTTTATGCCAACTTTGGCGCTATATTGTGCAACTTCAGTACTGCTTTGTGCAAGTTTAGTACTGCATGGTGCAATTTTTTTCAAACCCAGCTTTTTGGAGCTGCACCCATAGTAGTTGTAATTGCACACATAGTAGTTCTAGTTGGCACATGCATGGCCACAGAGTTGCACAATCTGGTCCGCATAGTCGCATATGAATTGTCATAGCTTATAATGTAGTCTAGTTGCACACACATTGATGTTTAGTTGGCTTGTAACATAGTCTAGTTGCACACACATTGATGTTTAGTTGGCAGAAAGAGTAGTTGCACACATATATGCTTAGTTGGCTTGTAATATAGTCTAGTTGCACACACATTGATGTTTAGTTGGCAGGACACTAGTTGCACACGCATTCATATTTAGTTGGCAGGACTAATTACACACATATACTCAGTTGGCACAGCAATGTATTCTAGTTGCACAATGCAGTACTTTAGTTGCATCATATAGCACAAAAGTTAGATCAATTTTTTTTGAAACATACCCATGCGGGATCTAGTTTCGAAGATCTCGTCGCGATGAATCCAAAGGTGAAAACGGATCAGAATTCCAACGTGTGGTTTAAAAGATATGACTTTTTAAAGATTTAAGAGGCGAAAATAAACGTGTTTTACAGATTAGTCTGTACGTATTTGCTGTACGCATTTAATGCTAACAAAAACATCCACTAACTGACAAAAAAGACACACACTAGGTAATTGCTATTGCGAATCAACGTGTGGTTGAGTTGGTTAGGTGGACAGTGGTATCCCCAACCCACCAGGGTTCAAATCCTGGTGCTCGCATTATTCCTGGATTTATTTCAGGATTTCCGCGCGATGCACTTTCAGTGAGAGGAGACGTTCCCGTCGACGACGAGGCGCCTACGGTGACTTCGTAAATCTCAAGATGATATGCCGGCTCGGTCTCTTGGAGGTGCTCATAGGGGTAGGGTGTGCGTGTGTGCGTTCATAGAAATGAGTGTATGCGCGTGTGTATGAACGCTTGTGTTTGTACTAATGCTCAAAAAATAGTAATTGCTATTTATAGATTATTAACAACCAAAACTTGCAATTTTAGGCCGGCCGCTCGCAAACTGTAGCGAGCAGCTGGCCGCTCGCTAGACCGGTCCTAATTTTTTTCTCGGTCTTTCTCTCTCTCCTAATCGGAACTAAATCAAATTAAATTAAATCGAAATCGGTTGGGGATTAGCAGTCGAGATTTCCGGTTGCTTATTTCGTCGGTAATTCCAACTCATATCGCCCCCGATTTGCTGCCCTGCCCTACTAGTACTTGTGCCCGACGTGTCGCCTCTCCCCTTCCCTTCGCTCCCACTTCTCCCCCACCCCTCCAACCCAAACCCATCTCAGCTCGTCCGTCCCCCTCGTCTTCGCCACTGGACACGACCGCAAACCCTAGGCGTCGCCGTCCTCCGAGGCCCCAAGGTACGCCCGCCGCCGACCACCTAGACAGGCCCGCCGCGCCGCGCCGTGTGGCGGCTCCGGGCCAGGGTTGTTCCTTCTCGTTTCATTTTCCTGCGCGGGCGGATTTCCCGGCGATTTATTTCTGGGTGGTTCGTTGTGATTGG
>NC_041384.1:588990765-588993558 GCF_002162155.2 Triticum dicoccoides | reverse complement strand
GCCGTTGCCTCCCGATCCGATCCCCTTCCTCTATGCTTACTTTGTTTCTGGTTTCAGATCAGCTGATGGAGCAGCTTGACCAAGAAGCCCAGTCCAGAGCTCACTTGGAGGAGGAGCTTGTCAAGGAGAGGCAGGCCAACGCTCTTTTGCAGGAGCAGCTTCGAAAGAAGAACGAAGATGAAGCCGCGTACAAGCAGCAGATAGCAACGCTCACGCAGAGGAATCAAGCTGAAGCAAAGAAAAGCAAGAGTGACGTGGCCAAGCTCCAAGACGAGATAAGGAAGCTCACTGGTGTTCTTAAGGCTAGGCATGAGGAAGACAAGCTGAGCTGGGAGCGCATTCAAGGCGTCTTGAAGGCTTGGGATGATCGCAAAGCTGCTCGTGAAGCTTCAACTTCTTCTGGTGGTACGTAGTTCCCTTGTGAATCACTTATATATCCCTGGTTAGCTGTGCGTAATTGTTATTACAGAGAGATGTACAGCCATAGTCCGATTCTGGGTGAGTAAAAAAATATGTCCAGTCCTACAACCACATACTGTGTTATCACCATGGCCCTTGTTATTTGTGACCTCTAGTACAGAGAGTTTTATGTGCTGTGTTTTTTGAATGATCACAAATTATCCCAGTTAAGACAAGTTATATATTTCAGAATAACAACAAGATATATAATTCAGAATAACTGCGCTCAAACTCCATTGGGGCCGATCCTGCTTCTCTACCACGGGATTCGGTTGGTGTGTAGAAGAGTTGGCCTTGAGGAGCTTTTAGCAACTGCAGACAAGTTAACATCTGCCCATTTGAAATTGTAACACTCGTGGATCTGCGGCATTGTTCATTGGCCACTGAGAGTAGAAACTGCATCTTGGCAGGAAACTTCTTCCTGTATCAACCATGAAGTGATAAAAGAAGCAAACAGTCACAAGTAATGGTAGCTTAATATATTCTGGACCACATGTTATGTTTACTTAACAAAAGATTCTCTGCTCAAGAGGTGGTGGAAAGGGCCCAAAGAATGTTTTTTGTGTGGTAAAGATGAATCTGTAGACCATTTGTTTTTTTTCATGCTCTGTTGCCTCTCTTCTGTGGAGTTTAATTAAATGTGCCTTTAATCTTCAATCTGTGCCCAGGTGTGAACTGGTTTGGCAGGTGGATTAAAACTTTTTGCTAAAAATGATCAGAAACTTGCTATGATTGGCGTGGGTGCTTTGATGTGGACTGTTTGGAAATGTCGCAGTGCTGTTATATTTGATGGCAAAAAATGTAATGATCATATGAATCTTGTTCAGTCTATGACATACTGGATTACTTCTTGGTCTATTTTACAGACAAAGGACCAAGCAAGAAGAATGCTGGAGCTGGGGTCAAGACTTCTCGAACAGGTGGCAAGTGAGGTTTACAGGGCATTACAAGGATTTGATAGCAAACAGCTAGTACGTCAAGCCGGAGCCTTCACTCACTCAGCTTGGGTCAGCACTTCATTTGTTTCCCAAGGAGGGTCATCAGCGAGTCCGCTCTCCCCAAGGTAGTTAAAAGGCATAGGTACGCATTCCCCTGCACCAATGTACCGAAGCATTTTACCTTTAATCACTAGATGGGCTCGAGCCAGGGTCCTATTTTCATTCTCCATGACTTCAAAGCTGCTTCTCTTTATCAATGAGGATCAACGTTGTGAGGATTCAAGCCTGAGGCTGCTTTGGTGGTGCGGATTTGTCTCCACAGGCGTTGATCTCCTTGTAATAGGTCTAGTCTGCTTGTTGATGCCTGTTTTGCTTAGGTGACACTCCTGTTGTGCGCCTCCCTCCTGCTGGCTTTTGTTTAGAGGGCTTAACTCCTGCGTTGGATGCTGGATCTTATTACTTTGGGCTTTGTTAGTTAGCTGTTTGCTGCGTTTTTCGTTTGTGTTTGTAGTTCTCATGACTTGCAGCTTGCTGCTTGGTTTCCCTTAATGGAATTCGGAGGGGGAAACCCTTTGATACAAAAAGAACTTACTAGCACCTAAGAATTTATCAGATCTGGATGTACAAAAGTTGCACCCTAAACCCCTACCGGCCAAGAAGGTGATGTTATATACTCCCTCCGTTCCTAAATATTTGTCTTTCTAGACATTTCAAATGACTACTACATACGGATGTATGTAGACATATTTTAGAGTATAGATTCATCTATTTTGCTCCGTATGTAGTCACTTGTTGAAATGCCTAGAAAGACAAGTATTTAGGAACGGAGGGAGTATAAATTAAAATTATGATGCCAACTTTATTTTCCTAGCAACTTGAACACTTTGCCATACATACATATTGAGCTCTGCAAGGTTGGTAGTCAAGGAACAGAAGTATGGCAACCTAATAAGGAGTAATAAAGTTCAATTGACCTTTATTTTTCTAGCAACTTGAACACTTTGCCATGCTCGATTTTTCTCTAAGAAAATGCATGTCACTTTGGTACTCATCTATGCAGAAATCATATGAAGCTCATGTGACTTGTGTATGCACAAATCAGAAGCTCATGTAACTTGTGTATACACAAATCAGAAGCTCTTGTGAGTTGTCTATGCACAGATCATATGAACAGAACAATACACATAACACACTAACTGAACTTTTGCATAGGCACAATCATATATCAAACTAACAATGTATACATAAGTCACATGGACACAGCAATAATCACAATTGAAACATCTGCAAACATGTGCAAAAATATTACCCATTTACATGTACAGTAGATTCACCATCGTTGCCATGGGAGGACCTTGGGGAAGAAGCAACCAGTGTTGAGGTCGACTTTGCAGCC
>NC_041384.1:588967336-588990634 GCF_002162155.2 Triticum dicoccoides | reverse complement strand
TCTGGAAGGGAACCGACAGGGATTGCCTTGTAGATGCCGGATCTAGTGGTGGAGTGGTGAGGAACACTAGATGAAAAAAAAATCGTATGTCAGATTTGTTTGGCTACTTCTAGATGCTTTCACTCTAGTGTAGTGTTTCTTTTCTTTTCTTTTCTACCCTACCTGTTGTTTCTAGAGTTCTCTAGTTATAAGTAGCTTATAAGTAGCTGTGAGTAGAATGGTGAATCCTAAGTAATATTTTCTAAAGTATTCCAGTTATAAGTAGAAGTATGTGAAGGCTTCCCAAAGCCCTATAAATAGAGGTCTTCACCTCTACTTTGTAACCTAGACTATGTACCCACTACCTATAATAGAACTTGTTGTTCTTATCTAAGATCATGGAGTAGATCTTGTGCTCTAGGAGTTCTGGATTGAACTCTTGCTGCCATATCGGCCTACATTCGCTACTAGAGTGATATCTAGCGCAGCATGTTGAAGTTGTTCCTTCAACACTTGTGTTGTACACATTGTAGCAGCAAGGTGGAGTTGCTCCTCCACAACCTTTGTGCTGTTTCAGGTGGTACCAGAGCCTCGTTGATCCATACTAGTTCTGTTGTCCTCTTCGAGAGCAAGCTGCAGCAAGCAATGGAGCAATTGGAGAAGAGGATGGATGTTGCAGAACAACAAATCAAAGAGCTGCGTGAAGATCTTAATCGGAGATTTGACCAGCTGGTTTAGATAATAAAAAGGTGTCCCCTGCTACCAATGAAGGAGATTCATCTAAAAAAGAAGAAGATGTTCATCAAAGAAGAAGGAGAGGTAATCTTGGAGCAAGACCGCCATAACAAAATGTTGTTCAATGTGCTTCAAGAAGGCCAATTTATGTTGAAGTTTCTGAAGATGAAGAATATGATGATGCCCTTGAAGAACCAAATCTCTACGCATATCGGAGAGCACCCAATCCTACATATGCAAGAGATACATACAAGGATGAAAGCCGAGATCCCAAGTTTTAATGTAAATGTTGATATTGAAGGGTGCCTAGATTGGTCATATGAAGTGGAGACTTTCTTTGAGGTTATGGAGGTTCCGGAAGATCGTAGAGTTCCTTTGGTCGCATACAAGCTGAAAGGAGGAGCCGATGCATGGTGGCATCGTGTTCAAGAAGAGCGCAGGCTGAGAGGAGAACCTCGTGTGAGAACTTGGAAGTGTCGTACGTTCGGTACTCGATCGATGGAGCGCGAAGAAAGTTCGACTACATCAATCGCGTTGTGAAACGCTTTCGCTTTCGGTCTATGAGGGTACAAGGACATACTCCCCCCTTGTTGCTATGCATCTCCATGGATAGATCATTGTGTGTGCGTAGAATTTTTTTTGTTTTTCATGTAACGTTTCCCAACGTTTGAGCCTCGCAGAAAAGGAATACCATACGGAGTCCAAACGGAATAAAACTTTACGATGATTTTTCTTAGACTAGAAGACACCCAGGGGACTTGGAGTCCAAGTCAGAAGAGCCACAAGGCGGTGGCAAGGGTGGGAGGCGTGCCCTAGGGGGGGCGCCCCCTACCTTGTGGGGCCCTTGGGACTCCCCTGGCCTACATCTTTCTCCTATAAATTCACATATATTCCAAAACCACCAGAGGCATTCACGAAAACACTTTTTCACCGCCACAACCTTCTGTTCTCGTGAGATCCCATCTTGGGCCTTTCCCGGCATCCTGCAGGAGGGAGAATCGATCACGAAGGGTTTCTACATCAACTCCATTGCCCTTCCGAAAAAGCGTGAGTAGTTTACCTCATACCTACGAGTCCATAGCTAGTAGCTAGATGACTTCTTCTCTCTCTTTGATTCTCAATACCACGTTCTCCTCGATGTTCTTGGAGATCTATCCAATGTAATCTTCTTTTGCGGTGTGTTTGTCGAGATCCGATGAATTGTGGATTTATGATCAGCTTATCTATAAATATTATTTGAATCTTCTCTCAGTTCTTTTATGCATGATTTAATATCTTTGTAATTCTCTTTGAATTATCGATTTGGTTTGGCCAATTAGATTGGGTTTCTTACAATGGGAGAGGTGCTTAACTTTGGGTTCAATCTTGCGTGATTTCACCTAGTGACAAAGTAGGGGTAGCGAGACACGTATTGCATTGTTGCCATCGAGAATAAAAAGATGGGGTTTTCACCATATTGCTTAGTTAATTAATAATCTCAAGTGCAAGGAATCATCGTAGCAATTTTCAAAGGTGGAAATGATAAGTATGGAGTGTCGAACCCACAAGGAGCTAAAGGTAAGATCAATATTCTCTTAAGTCCTATCTGCCACTAATACGATTCTACGTACACTGAACGTTTGCTTTTAACAATAAACGAGAAATAAAATTACGTTGTGGGTATGAAGAGGGTAACTTTGCATGATATCAAAAAACTAAAATATAAAAGTAGGTGCTGTTATCATAAAGTTGGAATATATTAATATATATTATAAATAGCGAGTGTGGAATAATGATGGATCGGTGTGCGGAATTGTCCTAGGCAATTGTTAACAAGATCGGTAATCATTATTGCAATTTCATATGAGGGAGAGGCATAAGCTAACATACTTTCTCTTCTTGGATTATATGCACTTATGATTGGAACTCTAGCAAGCATTCGCAACTACTAAAGATCATTAAGGTAAAACCAACCATAGCATTAAAGTATCAAGTACCCTTTATCTCATATGCAACAATCCCCTTACTCGGGTTTAAACTTTTGTCACTCTAGCAACCCACTATAAGCGAATCATTAACGTATTGCAACACCCTATAGCGAGAATCCCCCACGTGTGCGTGGTATGGAAGGCATCATAGGACAACACCAAAGTAAACACATACAACTCAAACCAATATATATATATCATCAATCAACCCAAAGGACAAAATAAATCTACTCAAAACATCATAGGATGACAACACATCATTGGATCATAATATGTGGCCTAAAGCACCATGTTTAAGTAGGGGATTAAGTGGGTTGCGGGAGAGTGGACCGCGTAAAAGAGATGAGGATGGTGATGATGATGGTGATGTTGATGAAGACGATCACCGCGATGATGGTTCCCCGATGGCACTCCGGCACCATCGAGAGAGAGGGGGAGAGGATCTCCCCCTTGTGCTTCCTCATTCATGGCCTTCCCCCTAGATGGGGAAAGGTTCTCCCTCTAGTTCTTGGCCTTCATGGCGATGATGGCCTCTCCGGGATTCTCCTCCATGGCCATCGATGATGATGGCCCCTTCTGGCAGGGTGCCAGAAAGGGCCTAGATTGGTTTTTCGTGGCTACAGAGGCTTACAGCGGCGGTACTTTCGATCTCTCTTCTGTTCTGAAGGTTTTAGGATTTATAGAAGGGGTTGGCATCGGTTTCATGTCAGGGGGCCTCACGAGGCGATCACAAGGTCGGAGGGCATGCCCTAGGGGGTGGGGGCGCCCTCCACCCTTGTGGTTAGCCTAGGACTCATCTTCCATATCTTTTTCTTCCAGTATTTTATATTTTCTAGAAAAATTGTTTGTTAATTTTCAACTCGTTTCGAGAATTTTTATTTATGTACAAAAACACCATCACTGTAGTTTTACTGAAAACGTCAGTCTGGGTTAGTTCTAATCAAATCATACCAAAATCATATAGAATTGTTGTAAACATGGCATGAATATTTCATAAATTATAGATACGTCGAAGACATATCAGCATCCCAAGCTTAATTCCTGCTCGTCCTCGAGTAGGTAAATGATGAAAGAAATAATTTATGAAGTGTGAATGCTATCAAATGCACAAGTTTGATCAATGAAAGTTTCAAGCACCTTTTCTAGCATTATTCTTTATTATAAATAGTAGCTCATCTTCATAAAACTTCTCATGATCAAGTAACGAGCTATTCACATGTTAAACTATGGACCATAAACTTTCTTGAAAATTAACAAACCATGTTCTTAGTCATTAGACAATTACAATTCATCTTATTTTTAGGAAGGGTCTATGTAAGAGCTTTGATTTAGCAAATTCCATATACTCACGTGATATTTATGGGTTCAAAGTTTCAATCGGACACAAAGAAAGATAGGGGCTTATAGTTTCATCTCCCAACCTTTTACCTCAAGGATAATGCCAACAATAATACTCTATGAAAATCTACATCCGAGTGGACATAAATATCCGGATCACTTCAACACATAGTGCTTGCCAAAGAAAAAAGTGTAAAAAGGAAAGGTGATGATCACCATGACTCTTGTATAAGGGTAGAAGATAAAAGTAAAAGATAGACCCTTCGCAGAGGGAAGCAGAGGTTGTCATGCATTTTTATGGTTGGATGCACAGAATCTTAATGCAAAAGAATGTCACTTTATGTTGCCGCTTGTGATAAAGACCTTTATTATGCAGTCCGTCGTTTTTATTTATTCCATATCACAAGTTCGTATAAAGCTTATTTACTTCACACTAATAGATCATACATATTTAGAGAGTAATTTTTATTGCTTGCACCGATGAAAACTTATTTGAAGGATCTTACTCAATCCATAGATAGGTATGGTAGACTCTCATGGCAAAACTGGTTTAAGGGATGTTTGGAATTACAAGTAGTATCCCTACTTGATGCAAAGAATTTGGCTAGCATGATAGGGAAAGGCAATCTCAACATGTTGGATGTTCAATGACAATATAACTTATATTCGGATATAAGAAAACATAACTCATTATATTGTCTTCCTTGTACAACGTCAACTTTGTAACATGTCATATTTTAACGAGTGCTCACAATTACAAAAGATGTCCAAAATAGTATATTTATATGTGAAATCTCTTTTTCTTCAATATTCTTTCATGAATTGTCCAAGTGACTGATGTTGACTTTGCTAACTTTCAATAAATTTTACCACCTATACTTTTTATAAGTGAAGTCATTACTTCCCATGGGATAAGCATATGAATCATATAAAATTTCAGATCTATGATATTCAATTCATTCACCCATTTACTCATAGGATATAAGTGAAGCACGTGAGTAAATGATAAACTACTTCAAAAAGATATAAGTGCAGGACAATGAGTAGTCAAATAATTAACTAGCCATGGGAGGACTCTCTATTTTTCAAGATTTCAGATCCAATGACTTCATTCAAACAGCAAGTAAAATGAAAATACGCTCCAAGCAAAACACATATCATGTGACGAATAAAAATATAGCTCCGAGTAAGGTATACCGATGGTTTTGAAAACGAAATAGGGATGCCTTCCGGGGCATCCCAAGCTTAGGTGCTTGAGTCCTCCTTGAAAATTACATTGGGGTGCCTTGGGCATCCCAAGCTTAGGGTTTTTCCACTCCTTATTCTCCTCGTATCGATATCTCATCCAAAACTTGAAAACTTCAATCACACAAAACTTAACTGGACTTCGTGAGATGGGCTATTATGATAAAGAGTAAATCATTCATTTTGCTACTGTCAAAGGCAAGATTCATAATTGTTCTCACACAATGCCTACTGTACCATTTCATTTCTACAATTTACATTGAGCAATATAAGCCATAGAAACTAGAAAACAAACAAACTATGCATTGAAAACAGAATCTGTCAGAAACAGAACAGTTTGTAATGATCTGAACAACAACCATACTTCTGCTATTCTAAAAATTCTGAAAAATAGGGAAACCCAGGAAATTTGTATATCAATCCCGTTTAAAAAATTCAGATCAAAATCACGCTTCTGTGATTTATTACAATTCTGGCAATGAGTGCAAAAGTTTCTGTTTTTCAGCAAGATCAATCAAGTATCACCATAAACTATCCCAAAGATCTTACTTGGCACTTTATTAAAACAAAAGCTATAAAAAATGATTAATACAGTAGCTTAATCATGTTACCATACAAAAAAAGTAAGGATAAATGTTGGGTTGTCTCCCAACAAGCGCTTTTCTTTAATGTCGTTTTAGCTAGGCATGATATTCAAATGATACTCTTCCAAGCCCAATTCTGATAATCATTTTATTTATACTCTAAAAAATATAAGTGAAGTTCATAGAGCATTCTACAAATAATATAAATTTACCGATATCCAAGCTCAAAATATATAAGTTAAGCACACAAAGCATTCTATAAAGTTATACTCAAAAGATTTAAGTGAAACACAAAGAGCATTCTATAAAGCCATGCTCAAAGAATTTAAGTGAAGCACAAAGAGCATTCTACAAATCAATGAAGGGCTATCTCATACTAGTATGGATCATAAAGGAAAATAAAGGAAAAATAAACACAAAAGACGCATGTCATGTGAACAAAACAAAAACCGAGGTATACCGATAATTGTTTGGAGAAGAAAGATGGGATGCCAATCGGGGCATCCCCAAGCTTAGATGCTTGAGTATCCTTGAAGTATTTACTTGGGGTGCCTTGGGCATCCTCAAGCTTGAGCTCTTGCCTCTCCTTATTCTTCTCATATCGGTAACTCCTCGTTCTTTGAACACTTCATCCACACAAAACTTAACAAACAATCTTGTGAGATCCGTTAGTATAATAAAACAAATCACTACCAGTAGGTACTGATGAAGCTATGAACCTAGGGTAGGGTCATGGACCTGTCCTAACTGCCCTACCCAAGGACATCTCTAGAAGAAATCACTTTTCAATCGACTTGAAGGTGTCCCACTCGACAGACTTGAAGACACTCGACCAAGAAGCATCACTCGACCGAGACCCAACCACTCGACGGCCAGGAGACCTAAAGGCGCCCCGCACGCTAACGGTCGGTCATTAAGTAACTTTTATGGTCATCATAGCACTTTATTACTAGCGTTACCAGAAACGCCCTGCCTTAATGTACATTGAACCCTTCGTAACGTGGGTTGGCCGGGTTCCTGGCGCACTCTATATAAGCCACCCCCTCCTCCGAGACAAGGGTTTGCACCTCTGTAACTCATACACACATAATCCAGTCGACCGCCTTCGGGCACCGAGACGTAGGGCTGTTACTTCCTCCGAGAAGGGCCTGAACTCGTAAACCTTGCGTCTTTACAACCTCTCCATAGCTAAGACCTCGCCTCTCCATACTTACCCCCCTATATCACTGTCAGAGTTAGAACCACGACAGTTGTCGCCCACCGTGGGGCGAGGAGTCTTAGCGCCTAGTTTGAGAAGTTGTGGTTTTTTTCCGATCTCCTTGATCATGGTTTCGGGCGGAGCTTTGGTGGAGGGCCGCGAGATCCGTCTCGGCGCGCTCACGTTCATCGCCGACGACTCCGCTTGGCTTCAGGAGGCTCCACTCAACGTCGACGCGCTCCCTGTCCGCGGGGCGACGCACTTTCGCGCATGCGTCCGTGGTGTCCTCCTGCGGCAGCCGTCGACCCAGTATCGGTCGGCTCCCATGACATCTCCCCGCCCTGTTTCTCGCCGACGCAAGCGCTCCGGTCGGTCGAGGCTTCAGAGGTGTGTGAGGCATGCGGTGGCCCGCCAGTCGGCCACCCCACAAGTCGCGGCAATCGAGCCCGACGAATCCCTCTACGGCCTGTTCGACTTGTCGACTTGCTCCGCAGAGACCGCATCCGAATGCGACAGCAGTGACCCAGCTGCAGAGGTTCTGGTGATCGATGGGCCACACAGTCCTCCCGGTTTCCCCCGCGCTGACGGAGGTGCGGATGGGGGCGACCCGTCGCGTCCTCACGAGGAGTATCTCCCCGAGCCTATCACGTCGTTGCAGCGGGAGGAACTTCGCCGCCGGAACATGGATGCACTCCACACTCCTATCGTTGGAGAAACCCCCGAGGCCCGAGCCTTAGAGGATGCGCGCTTGGCAAACTTGGCTGAGCGCACTCGACTGGAGAACCTCCAGCGAGCACTCGACGAGCGTGCGCGACAACGGGTTCCAGAATCCAGTCGACGTCAGCTCTTTTCGCCCCCGCAGGTATATCGTACTCCGATTCAGAATTTGGCGGCTGCGGCCCGTATAGCAGAGTCGATTCAGCCCTCCCAATCAGAGGCTGGCAGAGGCTTGTTGCAAATCAGAGCGTTGCTCCGGGCAGCGGGAGACCAGAATTCCGCTGTTTCTCAGTCGCGGAACAGGATCCACAGTCGATCCGTTGCAGCAGATACAGTCCAGTCGGCTCACAGCCCAAGATCGCCTCCGAGGCGTGAGGGACGTGGAGACCGGCATGATCAGTACAGAAGGAATGAGCAGTATGTTCACCGATTCGATCGTGATGATCGACGTCGAGTGCCAACCCCTCCCCCGAGGAGTGGATCGTATGTGCCTCGACAGCAGGCGGACAGACGCCCTCATAATGTTGGGCGGGGGATTCCGATCGACCCCAGGGAACCAGGCTTTGATGCGAGATCCATTCTCGTTCAAGGTTTGGTCGACAGGAATAGAGCTCACTGAGAAGGCCACGACAGAGATGCGCCTACCAGTAGCAGAGTACATGTTTCAGGGCCGGAGTGTTTCAGTCGAGCCATTAGAGCCGCTGTAATTCCTCCCAACTTCAGGTTGGCGACTGGAGTTAGTAAGTTCACCGGTGAGTCCAAGTCCGATACTTGGCTCGAAGATTACCGAGTGGCTGTCCAGATTGGCGGTGGGAACGATGAGGTAGCCATGAAGCACCTGCCTCTTATGTTAGAAGGCTCGGCCAGAGCGTGGCTGAATCAGTTAGCACCCAGCAGCATTTACACTTGGGAGGATCTCTCCCGAGTGTTTGTCACCACATTTGAAGGAACATGCAAGCGACTTGCAGGCCTTATGGAATTGCGGTCTTGCGTGCAGAAACCGAATGAAACTCTGAGGGATTACATCCAGAGGTGGATCACATTGCATCACACAGTTGAAAATGTACCAGATCATCAAGCAGTTTGTGCCTTTAAGGAAGGCGTTAAGTACAGAGAATTGAATCTAAAGTTCAGTCGAACCGGAGAGATGTCTCTGAATCGGATGATGGAGATTGCCACCAAATACGCTAATGGTGAAGATGAGGATCGACTCCGGAGTGGCAAGCATAAAGCAGTCGCCCAGGAAACCGGAGGAAATTCCA
The DNA here is from genome assembly GCF_002162155.2 of Triticum dicoccoides. NCBI lineage: Eukaryota > Viridiplantae > Streptophyta > Magnoliopsida > Poales > Poaceae > Triticum > Triticum dicoccoides. Next base: position 588,981,609 of record NC_041384.1, on the reverse strand, counting down.
GTCGGAAACAGAAGCGGAAAGCCGAGCCAGCCGCTCCTGGGGAGGCTCTGGCCGTAACCCAGGGAAAATTTAAGGGAAAACCCAAAGGACCTTGGAACCCCAAGAAAGTTAAAGACCAAGATGGGAATGATGTTTTGGATCTACCGTGTCACGTCCACACCAAGAAGGATGAAGAGGGTCAACTCATTTACCCAAAGCATACCACTCGACAGTGTCGGCTTCTGATCCAGCAGTTTCAAGGCAAGCAGTCCAAAGACAAGGAAAAGGAGTCGGACAAAATTGAGGACAAGGAAGATAGTGACGATGGGTACCCCTAGGTCAATTCCACCCTGATGATTTTTGCTGATATTGAGAGTAAAAGTCGACTGAAGGTTATTAATTGTGAGGTGAATATGGTTGCTCCGGCAACACCCAATTATCTGAAGTGGTCCCAGACTGCCATCACATTCGACCAGTCTGATCACCCTACGCACATTGCCATCCCTGGGAGGCAAGCTCTGGTGGTCGACCCAATTGTCGAAGGCACTTGATTGACCAAAGTCCTGATGGATGGAGGCAGCGGTTTGAACATACTGTATGCAGAAACATTGAAAGGGATGGGCATTCCGATGTCCAGGCTCAGCACCAGTAACATGAGTTTCCATGGAGTCATTCCTGGGAAGAAAGCCGAGTCACTCGGCCAAATTGCTCTTGATGTGGTTTTCGGTGATTCCAAGAATTACCGCAAGGAAAAGTTGACTTTCGAAGTTGTGGATTTCCAAAGTGCTTATCACGCTATTTTGGGCAGGCCAGCTTATGCACGCTTCATGGCTCGATCATGTTATGTGTATCTCAAATTGAAGATGCCTGGTCCCAAAGGTGTGATCACTGTTACAGGCAATCGGAAGAAAGCAGAAGAGTGTTTTCAGAAAGGCTCAAAGATCGCTGACGCTCAGATGGCAGTGGTCGAGCTGCAAGAGTATCAGAAGACTGCAGATCCGAGTGAGTTGCTACGAGCTAAAAAGCTTGCTTCAGAATCAGCTTTTCAGTCGTTCGGTGAAACGAAGGCAGTTCACATTCACCCGACCGATCCCAACGCTGCTCCGACTCACATCTCAACGACGGCCGACTCCAAATAGGAAGAAGCGCTCATCCAGTTCCTCCGTGAGAACTGAGACATCTTCGCATGGAAGCCTGCTGACATGCCTGGAGTTCCCAAGGGGCTGGCTGAGCACCGCCTACGAGTCGACCCAAAATTTAAACCTGTGAAAGAACATCTTCGACGGTCCGTCGTCCAGAAGAGGAAGGCCATTGGCGAGGAGGTGGCTCGGCTCTTAGCAGCGGAGTTCATCCGAGAAATTTACCACTCCGAGTGGCTCGCCAATGTTGTCATGGTACCCAAGAAGGACAAGTCACTTCGCATGTGCATCGATTTCAAGCATATCAATCGGGCCTGCCCAAAAGATCATTTTCCTCTCCCCCGCATCGACCAGATAGTCGACTCGACTGCGGGATGTGAGCGTTTGTCTTTCCTAGACGCCTATTCCGGGTACCATCAGATTCGTCTGTATGGGCCCGACGAGATCAAAACAGTTTTCATCACTCCATTCGGGTGCTTCTGTTATGTCACCATGCCGTTCGGCCTCAAGAATGCCGGAGCCACGTTCATGAGGATGATTCAGAAGTGTTTGCTCGCTCAAGTCAGTCGGAATGTGGAGGCATACATGGATGATATTGTGGTCAAGTCATGGAAGGGTTCCGACCTGCTGACTGACCTTGCTGAAACCTTTGCCAACCTCAGGCGGTATGATATCAAGCTCAATCCGTCAAAGTGCACGTTCGGAGTTCCAGGTGGGAAGTTACTCGGTTTTCTCGTTTCCGAACGGGGAATCGACGCCAATCCTGAAAAATTGGTACTATACTCCGGATGAAACGTCCCGTGTGTGTGCATGACGTCCAGAAGCTTACAGGATGCTTGGCCGCTTTAAGTCGATTCATCTCTCGCCTCGGTGAAAAGGCATTGCCTCTTTACCGACTGATGAAGAAGTCCGACAAGTTCGAGTGGACTCCAGAAGCTGATGCAGCGTTTACAGAGCTCAAAGCTCTGCTCTCCACCCAGCCGGTGCTTGCTGCCCCAACCAGCAAGGAGCCTTTGCTGATTTACATTGCAGCCACAGGACAAGTTGTCAGTACAGTACTTACGGTCGAGCGGGAAGAAGAAGGAAAGGCCTTCAAAGTTCAGCGCCCAGTATATTATGTTTCTGAAGTTTTGACTCCTTCAAAGCAAAGATATCCTCATTACCAAAAGCTTGTATATGAGATTTATATGACCACGAAGAAGGTTGCGCATTACTTCTCTGATCATTCCATTACAGTCGTCAGCGACGCTCCACTATCAGAGATTTTGCACAACAGAGATGCAATTGGTCGAGTGGCCAAATGGGCGATCGAACTTCTTCCCCTAGATATCAAGTTTGAGGCAAAGAAAGCTATCAAGTCCCAAGCAGTTGCAGATTTCGTCGCCGAGTGGATCGAACAACAACTTCCGACTCAAGGTCACTCGGAGCATTGGACCATGTTCTTCGATGGATCTAAGATGCTGAATGGTTCCGGTGCTGGGGTAGTATTGGTTTCCCCCCGAGGAGATAAGCTCAGATATGTTCTCCAGATTCACTTTGATTCCTCTAATAACGAAGCAGAATATGAAGCACTTTTGTATGGGTTGCGCATGGCCATTTTACTCGGCGTCCGTCGCCTCATGGTCTACGGCGACTCAGATTTGGTGGTTAATTAGGTGATGAAAGAATGAGACGTCAGAAGTCCAGCTATGACCGGTTATTGCAATGCAGTGAGAAAGTTAGAGAAAAAATTCGAGGGGTTAGAGCTTCATCACATCCCCCGACTGAAAAATCAAGCGGTTGATGATTTGGCAAAGATAGGCTCCAAGAGAGAAGCCATCCCCAGCAATGTGTTTTTGTAACACATCCACTCGCCATCAGTCCAAGAAGATCCTTTTACAGATGAAGCCCCGCAGCCAAAGAGTGCCACAGATCCGACTGAAGTTGAAATTCCGGCAGTGGTCGACCTAATCATGGAAGTTTTGGCAATCACCCCTGACTGGACGATACCGTACATCGCGTATATCCTGAGAAAGGAACTCCCGGAGGACGAAGAAGAGGCTCGTCAGATCGTCCGTCGATCCAAGGCCTTTACAATCGTAAAGGGACAGTTATATAGAGAAAGCGCGACTGGAGTCGGTCAGAAGTGTATAACACCAGAAGAAGGTCAGATGATCCTTGATGATATCCACTCGGGAACCTGTGGCCATCATGCGTCCTCTCAGACCATTGTGGCTAAAGCATACCGAGCGGGATTTTACTGGCCAAAGAGATAGTCGACAAGTGCGAAGGGTGCCAGTTCTACTCCAACATGTCGCACAAGCCTGCATCAGCCCTGAAGACCATCCCACTCATCTGGCCATTCGCTGTTTGGGGACTGGACATGGTTGGCCCATTGAGAACAGGCAGGAGCGGTTTCACACATGTGCTTATGGTAGTCGACAAGTTTACCAAATGGATTGAAGCTAAGCCTATCAAGAATCTTGATGCTTGCACTGCTATCAGTTTCGTCAGAGAGTTAACATTTAGATATGGAGTCCCGCATAGCATCATCACCGACAATGGGTCAAACTTTGATTCAGACAAGTTCAGAGCTTTTTGCGCCTCTCAAGGCACACGAGTCGACTACGCATCGGTCGCCCACCCCCAGTCGAATGGACAGGCAGAAAGGGCAAATGGTCTGATTCTCAAAGGACTAAAGCCTCGACTGATGCGTGATCTCAAGCACGCGGCAGGCGCTTGGGTCGACGAGCTTTCGTCGGTTCTGTGGGGATTGAGGACTACTCCGAATCGATCGACTGGAAGAACTCCGTTCTTTCTGGTTTACGGAGCGGAAGCAGTCTTGTCGAGTGATCTACTTCACAATGCACCCCGAGTCGAGCTTTATACCGAAGATGAAGCAGAACAAGCCCGGCAAGACACAGTCGACCTCCTGGAAGAAGAAAGAGAAATGGCTATGACCCGATCAACCATTTATCAGCAAGACTTGCGTCGATTCCATGCCAGAAATGTGAAGAGTCGAGCCTTCCAAGAAAGAGATTTGGTCCTCCGAGTGGATCAACAGAAACCACACAAGCTCGCTCCTACTTGGGAAGGTCCCTTCATCGTCACCAGAGTCCTCCACAATGGAGCGTATCACCTTTACAATGTCGATCGCCAGACCGATGAACCACGAGCTTGGAATGCAGAACTGCTCCGCCCCTTTCACACTTGAATTCTCACTCGGATGAGATGTAATAAGAAAAACCTTTGTAGTATGTTTATCAAAGACAAGAGTATTACAAATCTTCCTATAATTGTTATTGCTTTTGTTTGCGCGTGAAATCCCCCAGTGGGTGGCTTAGCTGCGAATCTGTTTCGCCTAAATTTGTAAAAATCCTACCGAGTGGAGAGCCAGACTCCCACTCGGAGGCTTAGCTGCGAATCCGTTTCGCCTAAGTTTGTAAAAATCCTACCGAGTGGAGAGCCAGACTCCCACTCGGAGGCTTAGCTGCGAATCTGTTTCGCCTAAGTTTGTAAAAATCCTACCGAGTGGAGAGCCAGACTCCCACTCGGAGGCTTAGCTGCGAATCCGTTTTGCCTAAGTTTGGAAAAAATCCTACCGAGTGGTGAGCAGACCTCTCACTCGGAGGCTTAGCTGCAGCCCAGTACTCGCCTAAGTGTTTAAAAATCCTACCGAGTGGAGAGCAGACCTCCCACTCGGGGGCTTAGCTGCAGTCCAGTACTCGCCTAAGTTTGGAAAAATCCTACCGAGTGGCGAGCCAGACTCCCACTCGGAGGCTTAGCTGCGAATCCGTTTCGCCTAAGTTTGTAAAAATCCTACCGAGTGGAGAGCCAGACTCCCACTTGGGGGCTTAGCTGCAGTCCAGTACTCGCCTAAGTGTTTAAAAATCCTACCGAGTGGAGAGCAGACCTCCCACTCGGGGGCTTAGTTGCAGTCCAGTACTCGCCTAAGTTTGGAAAAAATCCTACCGAGTGGAGAGCAGACCTCCCACTCAGAGGCTTAGCTACAGCCCAGTACTCGCCTAAGTGTTTAAAAATCCTACCGAGTGGAGAGCAGACCTTCCACTCGGGGGCTTAGCTGCAGTCCAGTACTCGCCTAAGTTTGGAAAAAATCCTACCGAGTGGAGAGCAGACCTCCCACTCGGAGGCTTAGCTGCAGCCCAGTGCTCGCCTAAGTATTTAAAAATCCTACCGAGTGGCGAGCCAGACTCCCACTCGGGGGCTTAGCTGCAGTCCAGTACTTGCCTAAGTTTGGAAAAAATCCAACCGAGTGGAGAGCAGGCCTCCCACTCGGAGGCTTAGCTACAGCCCAGTGCTCGCCTAAGTGTTTAAAAATCCTACCGAGTGGAGAGCAGACCTCCCACTCGGGGGCTTAGCTGCAGCCCAGTGCTCGCCTAAGTACGGAACACATCCCAACCCGCAAGGACGGCGAGGTGCAAATCGACTGCTAACTTCCCCTTCGGAGCTGCACCACAAATACAAAGTTATTTCGAGTGAAGAACAAGTCCCACTCGACAGATAATTCATGAAGATATTCAACGATAAATCAAGTTCAGATAAGATCCAAAGGTTCCAGACCACAGATCGAAGTACTCGGGCATGCAGCCCGAAAAAGTTTAACGGTTACAAAAACCACTCGGCATTCCGAGGCAAAGAGTTTGTTCACTCCGCGGGAGGAGGGCTGGCAGGCTCGACAAACTCATCCAGGTCAACGCCGTCGGCTATCCGAGTGGCTGCAGCGATGAAAGTCTCCATAAAGGTTCGGAAGTCATGCTTCTGGATGTTGGCGACCTTGATTGCTGCCAACTTGTCTTGTCGCACCTCCTTGCAGTGGACACGAACCAAGGACAGAGCCACATCAGCGCCACACCGAGCAGAAGACTTCTTCCACTCCTGCACTCGGTCAGGGATTCCATTAAGACGAGTCATCAGAGACTCGAGATCGTTTTGGAGCGTAGCCTCTGGCCAAAGTGCCGGGTCTGTGACATGGCAACCTTCAGTCGAGCCAAGTAGTCCACGACACCGTCAATGCGAGATTCCATTCGGAGCAGATTCATGGCAGTTTCATCTTTCACGGGAGAGTTGATTGGATCCAAACCTGGTTCGATCCGCCCAGTCTCCTCTTCAAAGTTCTGGCAAAACTCTGCATTCACGATCCAAGGATAAGTCGATTTTCATAGACTGAGTCGACACAAAAAAAACACCAGTCGGAACTGAATGTGCACCTTCAAGCTTGATGTACAACTTCTTGGCGAGGCTCCTCAAGTAGCTCTTCAGATCGTCCCTCCTGCGAGCGATGCCTTCCATCTTTTCGTTCAGGTTGAGGTTATCCTTCTTCCAACGTGTACACTCCCTGTTGGCTTCATTCAGAGCGGTCTTCAGCTTGATATTCTCTTCTTCTAACTGGCCGACCGAAGCCAGCTTCTGTACGGCCAGAGCGGTCTTGTCGTCAGCCTCCTTACGGGCAGCAGCCAAGCCCTGATCCTTCTTCGCCAGAGCTTCGCTCAGTTTTTATGGAAAGAAATGATGATTGATTCGGAAATAATAGAAGGGTACTCAAGCCTAAAAACTAACCAGTCGACAAAATCGTCTTACCTGCGGCGCCGTCTCTGACCTTTTGCAGCTCTGTCCTGGCCAGCTCCAGATCAAGGTTCAGTTGAATCTGCTGCTTCTCCAAGTCAGCAAAGCGAGCTCCAAGATCGCAAGATTTCTGAAATCGAAGGGGAGAAGTTATCGTTACAGTAAAAAAAACAACAAAGGCAATAAATACTAAGACTACGGTCGACTGCCAGCAGTCCACCATAGTCTCGGGGACTACACCCAATGGGTGCACTTAGCGTGCCTCCACCGGTTCTGATCCCACTCGACCGGCCCGCCGAAGTCGAGTCCAAAAAGAAAAAGAGAGAGAAATAAAGTAGAACTCAGACTACAGTCGACTGCCAGCAGTCCACCATAGTCTCGGGGACTACACCCAGTGGGTGCACTTAGCGTGCCCCCACCGGTTCTGATCTCACTCGACCGGCCCGCCGGAGTCGAGTGGAAGAGACAAACTACCAGTTTGGTTTATACATTCGGCAAAATACAAAGACTACAGTACTTCAATCAACGAACCCAGTGGGTGTACAGACGCAAAGATTTTTGGAAAGAACCTTCAGATAACCGACTAACCTGAACGTTGCTCTGGAGAGCCGAGCTGGCATCATAGGCGGCTTGGCTGGCGTCCCGCACCATCTTCATTTTCTCCATCATAATGCCCGCCTGGCGTATGGCTTCCCTAGCGGCATTCACCTCGTCCTCTGGGACATGATGGGTCGCAAAAACTGAAGGCGGGTCGACAGGGGCCTGAGCAGTCGAAGAAGGCAAGGCACTCGACAGGGGCTCCGCGAAGGTAACAGAACCCCGATTGACGTCACCAGTGTCCTGAACGACTGGTTCCGCTCTCGGCGTCGACTGTAGCGTCTCACTTGCAGGAGCTCGCCTACTCTTCCTCGTCAAAGACCTCTCGGGCTCTTCATCATCATCAGGGAGGTCAATAATGTTGGGAGCTGTGCAAAGTTCAAATTGCCAAAATCACGCCACCCAGTGGGTGCACTATGTAGTTGAATCGACCAAAGAAAGATAGTATGGTGGAAATCATACCTGGATTAGAAGTGACCGCATCCTCCATCACCTCATCATCATCCCTGTAAGCTGAGGTCCCGGAAGTGGCAGCACTAACAATTCCAAAGTTCGTCCAGTTAGAACAAGAAAAACAAATAGCGCGGAGCGTCGAGTGAATACAAGGAGAGACACTCATGCGGAAGCAACAGGGATATCGATCTTGATCTTTGGCAGCGCCTTCCGAGTCTTCGGCTCTGCAACTTTGGGGTGCTTTGGCGCCTTCTCAGTCGGGGTTGGTGAAGAGACCCGAGGACGCTTTGAAGACTGGCCAGCCTGAGCAGTTGCCTTGTCGCGGGCACTCGGCCGTTCTTGGTCAAGCTTGGATTGTCTCTCTATGCGAGGAGGCGACTCGACTTCTTCCCCATCACTTGAGTCGTCACTTTCACCATCCCCTTCACCATCAGAAGTCCACTCGCCACTTTCGCCACCACTCGCCTCGCCTTCCAAAGCTTGCTCTTGCTCCCCGTTGGGCATCGAATACATTTCAGTAATGGCCTGAAAGAAAGAAGGGAGAACAAAGTCAGTCGACGCAATACAGACAGCTGCGCGAGTGAATTCGGATTACAAGCAAAAACTCAGAATCAGACCTGCTCTGGTGCACGCGACTGGTCGAATGGGAGAACTCTCCTGGCTCCTCTGGGATTGTCCTCGTTCCCGGTAATGCTCGACAGCCACTTCTCCAGCGTGTCATCATCGACCTTCTCCGGGTAGATCCGAGTGGAGTCTTCTAGACCCGAATATATCCACATCGGGTGGTCTCGGGCTTGGAGAGGCTGGATGCGCCGCTTAAGGAAGACCTCCAAGAGATCCATACCAGTGACCCCGTCACGAATGAGCTGGACCACTCGGTTGACCAACACCTTCACGTGCGCCTTCTCCTCCGGGAGCACCTTCAAAGGGGAGGGTTTTTCCACTCGGTCCATGGTAAAGGGAGGGAGGCCGGTCGATTGCCCTAGCGTCGACTGGTCTTTGCGGTAGAACCAGGTCGACTGCCATCCGCGAACTGAATCGGGAAGAATCATGGCCGGAAAGGAGCTTTTTTCCCTCGTCTGGATGCCAAGACCCCCACACATCTGGATCACTTGGGTCCTCTCGTCACTCGGATTAGCCTTTTTCACTGTCTGGGAGCGACAAGTGAAAATATGCTTGAAAAGACCCCAGTGAGGTCGACAACCCAAGAAGTTCTCGCACAAGGAAATGAACGCGGCAAGATAAACGATTGAGTTGGGGGTAAAATGGTGGAGTTGAGCCCCAAAGAAGTTCAGAAACCCTCAGAAGAAAGGATGAGGAGGCAAGGAAAACCCACGGTCGACGTGGGTGGCAAGAAGAACGCGCTCACCCTCCCGGGGTTGCGGCTCGGATTCCTTCCCCGGAAGTCGCGCCGAGTCGTAGGGGATCAGTCCTTCCTCGGCCAGGTCGTCGAGGTCTTCTTGGGAGATCTTCGAGTGGATCCAGTCGCCCTGGATCCAACCCCTCGGCAGACCAGTCCGCGAGGAAGATCCGCCCCGGCTCGTCGCCTTCCCCTTCGATTTTGCCGTCGCCTTCTTCGCCCGCTCCAGAGCCGCTGTCTTCTCCTTCACCATTGTCGCCGACGAGACGCGTGCGGTGCGGTGGCGCTGGGGCGAGAGCGAGCGCAGCAGAGAGGCGTGAGGAGGAGAGGAGGTAATGGGGCGCACTGTTCGGAGGACCCCGGTCCAACGCCTTATATGAGGCCGCTTCCTAGTGGCTGACTCGTAGGCCCATATGGCTCCGTCAAACCCCGTAACAACCGTGTGAGCGATACGTGGCGAAAAAGGTGGCACGGGGATCGAGTCGATTCCGCTCTATCCCATCCGATTACTGCGGCCTCCCCCGTCCCGCGCGCTTCCCAAAATTCGGATCCCACTAAATCCGTGAGCAGCAAACAGACTTGTCAGACTAAAAGATCTCCTCCGCACCGTCACTTGGAACCTTACAGGTAAAGGAACTCACTCGACGAAGAACTAAGAATGGATCAAGGCGACTGAAAAGGAAGTTGCCGTCATCACTCAGGTCCGTTGATCCAAAGCAAGATATGCTCACGGCATGAAAAATGAGTTGGAGAGGTCCTCAACTCCTGTCCCACTCAAACCTCGATCCATTCGGGGGCTAATGATGAAGCTATGAACCTAGGGTAGGGTCATGGACCTATCCTAACTGCCCTGCCCAAGGACATCTCTAGAACAAATCACCTTTCAATCGACTTGAAGGTGTCCCACTCGACAGACTTGAAGACACTCGACCAAGAAGCATCACTCGACCGAGACCCAACCACTCGACGGCCAGGAGACCTAAAGGCGCCCCGCACGCTAACGGTCGGTCATTAAGTAGCTTTTATGGTCATCATAGCACTTTATTACTAGCATTACCAGAAACGCCCCACCTTAATGTACATTGAACCCTTCGTAACGTGGGTTGGCCGGGTTCCTGGCGCACTCTATATAAGTCACCCCCTCCTCCGAGACAAGGGTTCGCACCTCTGTAACTCATACACACATAATCCAGTCAACCGCCTCCGGGCACCGAGACGTAGGGCTGTTACTTCCTCCGAGAAGGGCCTGAACTCGTAAACCTTGCGTCTTTACAACCTCTCCATAGCTAAGACCTCGCCTCTCCATACTTACCCCCCTATATCACTGTCAGAGTTAGAACCACGACAGGTACTATTGTAAACTCATTCCAATTTCATATTAGCATTATATCTACTGTATTCCAACTTCACCATGGTTCATACCCCCTGATACTACCCATAGATACATCAAAATAAGTGAATAACACGTAGAAAATAGAATCTGTCAAAAACAAGACAATCTGTAGTATTCTGCAACTTTCTTATACTTCTGTAACTCCAAAAATTCCAAAACAAATAGGACAATTTAAACAATTTGTATAGAAGTACTGTGCAAAAGGTTTCATAGGCATTCGATGTTCCAGTAAAAAATGAGAGTTCACGCACTACAACTAAAGTTTCTGTTTTTGCACTGCACATAGCAAACAAACAATCTAATCATCCTACAACCAAAACTTGGCACCTTATTTTTATAATACAATGAATATATACAAGGGGATACTTATTTTTGGGAAACTTCCATGAAAAATTCTACATTGTTTCCATGAGCATGAACACAAGTGTTCAAGGTCGACCCTCACTTCTCCAACGCACAACCTTCCAATCGCTTCTCTTTTTGAAAAAGTTTTTAGGCATAAGAGGTAAGTAAAATTTCTTTTTGGTATATTCATTTTTTAATTTTTTTGTTTGTTTCACCCACAACTAAGCAAAAACAAAAGGGGAAACAAAAACTACTTAGTGAAGAAAGCAAACAAGCATACACGAAAATATCAACCCCACGCTATTGCTCCCCAACAACGGCGCCAGAAAAGAGCTTGATAATACCCAAGTGCAAGGAATCATCGTAGCAATTTCCAAAGGTGGAAGTGATAAGTATGGAGTGTCGAACCCTCAAGGATCTAAAGGTAAGATCAATATTCTCTCAAGTCCTATCTGCCACGGATACTACTCTACGTACACCGAACGTTTGCTTTCAACTAGAAACGATAAATAAAACTACGTTGTGGGTATGAAGAGGATAACTTTGCATGATATCGAAGAAACAAAATATAAAAGTAGGTGCTGTTATCATAAAGTTAGAATATATTAATATATATTATAAATAGCGAGTGTGGAATAATGATGGGTCGGTGTGCGGAATTGTCCTAGGGAATTGTTAACAAGATCAGTAATCATTATTGCAATTTCATATGAGGGAGAGGCATAAGCTAACATACTTTCTCTTATTGGATCATATGCACTTATGATTGGAACTCTAGCAAGCATCCACAACTACTAAAGATCATTAAGGTAAAACCCAACCATAGCATTAAAGTATCAAGTCCCCTTTATCCCATACACAACAACCCCCTTACTCGGGTTTAAGCTTATGTCACTCTAGCAACCCACTATAAGCGAATCATTAACGTATTGCAACACCCTACAACGGGAATTCCCCACGTGTGCGCGGCACGGAAGGCACCATAGGACAACACCAAAGTAAAACATACAACTCAAACCAATATATATCATCAATCAACCCAAAGGACAAAAGAAATCTACTCAAAACATCATAGGACGGCAACACATCATTAGATCATAATATGTGGCATAAAGCACCATGTTCAAGTAGGGGATTACAACGGGGTGCGGGAGAGTGGACCGCGTAAAAGAGATGATGATGGTGATGTTGATGAAGACGATCACCGCGGCGAGGGTTCCCCCGATGGCACTCCGGTGCCACCGAGAGAGAGGGGGAGAGGATCTCCCCCTTGTGCTTCCTCCTCCATGGCCTTCCCCTAGATGGGGAAAGGTTCTCCCTCTGGTCCTTGGCCTCCATGGCGATGATGGCCTCTCCGGGATCCTCCTCCATGGCCACCGGTAATGATGGCCCCCTTCGGCAGGGTGCTAGAGAGGACCTAGATTGGTTTTTCGTGGCTACAGAGACTTACGGCGGCGGAATTTCTGATTTCTCTTCCGTTCTGGGGTTTTTAGGATTTATAGGAGGGGTTGGCGTCGGTTTCACGTTAGGGGGCCCCATGAGGTGATCACAAGGTCGGAGGGCGCGCCCTAGGGGGGTGGGGGCGCCCTCCACCCTTGTGGTTAGCCCGGGACTCTTCTTTCGCATCTTTTTCTTCCAGTATTTTTTACATTTTCCAGAAAAATTCTCCGTTAATTTTCAGCTCGTTTTGAGAACTTTTATTTCTGCACAAAAACAACACCACGGTAGTTGTGCTGAAAACAACGTCAGTCCATGTTAGTTCTAATCAAATCATACCAAAATCATATAGAATTGTTGTAAACATGGCATGAATACTTCATAAATTGTCGGAGACGTATCATTAATTCCTCTACATCATGTCATCTTACTTAAGACGTTACTCCGTTCTTTATGAACTTAATACTCTAGATGCATGCTGGATAGCGGTCGATGTGTGGAGTAATAGTAGTAGATGCAGGCAAGAGTTGGTCTACTTGACACGGACGTAATGCCTATATGCATAATCATTGCCTTGGATATCATCATAACTTTGCGCTTTTTTATCAATTGCTCGACAGTAATTTGTTCACCCACCTATTATTTGCCTTCACGAGAGAAGCCTCTAGTGAAACCTATGCCCCCCGGGTCTATTTTTCATCATATTACTTTCCGATCTACTATTTTGCAATCTTTTATTTTCATATCTATATACCAAAAAACCCAACAATATTTTATCTTTTATTTATCTATCTCTATCAGATCTCACCTTTGCAAGTGACCGTGAAGGAATTAACAACCCCTTTATCGCGTTGGGTGCAAGTGTTTGATTGTTTGTGCAGGTGTTGGTGATTTGTGCGTTCTTCTCATACTGGATTGATAACTTGGTTCTTAATTGAGGGAAATACTTACCTCTATTGTGTTACATCAACCATTTCCTCTTCAAGGGAAAAACCAACGCAAGCTAAGAAGTAGCAAACCACAACACTGGTCCATGTCATGTTTTTATCACTCACTTTGAGCATACTAGGCATAATCATAACATACTATAGTATTTGTCACTGCTAGATCCATAACCATAAACTTGATCCATATCATGTTTTTGTTTATTTGTTATTGCAGAAGTTCAGGAACCATTGTCGCAAGCTAGTGGGCATGCTTGGGTGTGCTAGCTCGGTTAATGTGCATGTTCCTGGACCGTCAACACGTACCCTCGCTTCGTCGAGCCATGCTGGCAGAGGTTCCTCTAGCAATGCCGCCTCGTCGTCTCACATTGTTGAGGAGGACGAGGAAGATGAGGAAGAGATGAGGAACAAGTCGAGGGAGAAGAAGAAGGGGATGACGAGGAGGAGTATGATGAGGAAGACGGACCACCACCCACTTAGCCAACCCAGGAAAAAATGAGGAAACAACCAAATACGCAATGGAAGAGTCCATCCCCGTTCCGAGGGAGCGTACTTCTCGTCATACAACAACAATTACGCAAGAGACCTGCTTGAAGAGAAACAAGGAGCGTACCGCCAAGGGGGGGGAGACCAAGTGATATGGTCATGTTGAACTACTCGCTTTGTGTTGAGATGAAGGAGAACTTGTTGGCTATGTTCAAGTATTTGCTATCGTGAATTTTTTGAACTATTTGCTATGTTAGACATGTAAACCTATTTGCAATGTTGAGTATGTTGAACTATTTCGATGTGTGATGCATATTATGATGTGTGAGATACTAATTTTATTTCCAGATGATATTATGATGTGTGAGGTTATGATATTTATATTGAATGATCAAATTTTGCAGGAAAGGAATTAGAGTTTAAAGGGGATAGATACCTACTGCAAGAGACTAGCGGTAGGTTTGGGTACCCTACCGCAAATGAAAATCCAGTTTCAGGAACAAAACCAATTTCCCCTCTTCGCCTACTGTCGAGGTAGCTGGCGGCAGGGTTGTATACCCTACTGCAAAATAAAACCC